>NW_015505517.1:1322731-1338526 GCF_001515645.1 Sinocyclocheilus grahami | reverse complement strand
TAGATAGATAGATAGATAGATAGATAGATAGATAGATAGATGATAAAAAGACAGAGATAGATAGATAGATAGACAGACAGACAGACAAATGATAGATAGATAGATGATAAAAAGACAGAGATAGATAGATATACAAACAGACAGACAGACAAATTATGATAGATAGACAGATAGATAGACAGACAGACAGATAGATAGATAGATAGATCGATAGATGATAAAAAGACAGAGATAGATGGATAAATAGACAGACAAATGATAGATAGACAGACAGACAAATGATAGATCCATAGATAGACAGACAAATGATAGATAGATAGATAGATCGATCGATAGATAGATAGATAGACAGACAGACAAATGATAGATAGATAGATAGACAGACAAATGATAGATAGATAGATCGATCGATAGATAGATAGATCGATCGATAGATAGATCGATAGATGATAAAAAGACAGAGATAGATGGATAAATAGACAGACAGACAAATGATAGATAGACAGACAGACAGACAAATGATAGATAGATAGATAGATAGACAGACAGAGAAATTATAGATAGATAGATAGATGATAAAAAGACAGATAGATAGATAAATAGACAGACAGACAAATGATAGATAGACAGACAGACAGACAGACAAATGATAGATAGATGATAAAAAGACAGAGATAGACAGATAGATAGACAGACAGACAGACAAATGATGATAGATAGAGAGATAGATAGACAAATGATCAAAAGACAGATAGATAGATAGCTAGATAGACAAATGATAAAAAGACAGATAGATAGATAGATAGATAGATAGATAGACAAATGATCAAAAGATAGATAGACAGATAGATAGATAGACAGACAGACAAATGATAGACACACAGACAGATAGATAGATAGATAGATAGACAGACAGATAGATAGATAGATAGATAGATAGATAGACAAATGATCAAAAGATAGATAGACAGATAGATAGATAGACAGACAGACAAATGATAGACACACAGACAGATAGATAGATAGATAGATAGACAGACAGATAGATAGATAGACAGATAGATAGATATATAGACAGACAGACAGATAGATAGATAGATAGATAGATTTCATGTAAACAACCTGTTCATGTCTGTCTCATGTTTTCACACCTGTCATCTTCCAACTGTCTCTCCTCACCTGTCTGTCTCTCCTCAGCACCTGATCCTGCGTGAGGAGCGTAGCTGCATCCTGCGCCTGTCTCTGCAGAAGCTGCGTTTCCTAGACGACCCCGAGGCTTACCTCCGCCGCTCTGTGCTCATCAACAACCTGCTACGCAAGATCCACCTGGACGAAGCCCAGAGGGAGAGAGAGAAACAGAGGGATGACAAGGAAGAGGAGGAGGAGACTGAGAGGAGGCGGAAGAGACTGAAGGTGGTGCTCCAGGAGTTTCAGCAGTACAAGCTGCTGCCGTACTCATCCTCCCCAGCCTCGTGCATCTGTGGCCTGGGCAGCTGCCACACCCTGCCTCCTGATCATGGAGCTTCAGTGCTACTCTATCATTTAGATGATAAAGGATGAGATGTCATTGAGCACATGCAGGGGATTTTTCAATCTGTCTATGACTGATTTCCAGGAGCCAAAATTAAGGGAGAAGGGGATTCGGGTTTGTGTGCATTTGTGCTTGTGCTGGTGAGCATGACCTCTGCGGTTAGTGACGTGACAGGTGTCTGTCCATATCAGGGTGCATTTTCTAACCGGAAAAAGACATCATCTTGTTATCACTGCCTTGCTCTGTTGATATGAACTTTGACCACAGACATTTTATTTTCATAAATTTGCTTGAGAGAGCTATAATCTTAAGCACTGTTTTCAGGGATAAAAAAGGCAAACGAAAAGCCATGCACCTTGTGGTTGTTATATTATGTTGTAAGAAAAAAGACAAAAATTGTAAGTGTCAAAGTCCTGGCTGCTCCTAAGGATGGAGTGATTTTACTAAAGCTTTGTTGCTGTGATATGGAAATATTTGTGTAAGTGGCTACTAATGTCAAACTAGTAATTTAATTACTTTTTTTTTTCTTTTAAAGAAGTTTCCAAACCTTTAACAAAAAAAATTAAGAAAACATGAAAATGTAGGGGCAAATAAGAAGTGAAAAATTATTTCTGTCAAGGCCTTCTGGTTTTTTTGGTTTAAACAGGGTCTCACTCTCAGCAAAAAAAAAGTACAAAACTCACCATATCACGAAGTACCCTTTCTAAATGTATTAATACGCACATTTAAGATACTAATATAATTTAAGATACTAATATAAACCACTTGGGGTAAATAATGTACAAAGATGTACCTTTTAGCATTTGTACCTAATTAAAGTACCACCCCAATGACAGTTTTTGTACTTTTTTTCTGAGAGTGTAGTGACATGCAGCTTTCACAATGTAAAAAAACAAAACAATTTACTGCATTTGCTACCAGAAACTGTAAAAAAAATTAAGAAAACATGAAAATGTAGGGGCAAATAAGAAGTGAAAAATTATTTCTGTCAAGGCCTTCTGGTTTTTTTGGTTTAAACAGGGTCTCACTCTCAGCAAAAAAAAGTACAAAACTCACCATATCACGAAGTACCCTTTCTAAATGTATTAATACGCACATTTAAGATACTAATATAATTTAAGATACTAATATAAACCACTTGGGGTAAATAATGTACAAAGATGTACCTTTTAGCATTTGTACCTAATTAAAGTACCACCCCAATGACAGTTTTTGTACTTTTTTTCTGAGAGTGTAGTGACATGCAGCTTTCACAATGTAAAAAAACAAAACAATTTACTGCATTTGCTACCAGAAACTGTTCTGTTAAGGTGACTCTGCCATCTAGTGTTATGGCGATGAATTCTCAGCTACATAGACCACTTTGGTTCATTCATTCAATCAACTGTACTACCTGCCATTTATAATGCTGTTTTACACTCATTTGTACCTTGTAACAAATTTCGGCTGTCTGTCCAGGTTGTCTGGCCAGTATACTGAGTTTCCAATGCCTCCTTTTACACACACACACACAGATTTTCTACATTTCTGGCTCTAATCTTTGGATCTGAAAACTCTAGCTATGTGGGTGCACAGAACCACGGTTTATGACTAACAAGGAAAACAAGGTATACATACGCAATGTAGTGTAAAATCTGCCATTCACTCTTACACAGAACCTCAGACGATCCTGTTCTTGTCTCATATCGCTGTGCATGTCTCTCATACGTTGGTTACATAAAGTTTTCTAACAGGCAACGTTGTGCAAAAAATATTTTGGTACGGTTAATAATGACTGGTACTCTTACTATTAATATTTTGTGTGTATGTTTATGCACATTTGTATGTGTATTATAATTATTCAATATCTGAATGTAATGTACTGAAATCTAAATTCAAAGTGCTATCTTTTGGACATTTCAAAGCATAGACATGGATATCAAGTTTATTTTGAAATGGAGCTATTTTTTTGTTTCAAAGAGAACACTATTCCTCAGAGAATTTAGTGCTATTTTGCCAAAAGATTTAAAAGTAGCATACGAGAATTGTCTATTTTCATGGCACTGCAGTCAAATAAAAATATGATATTGAATCTTTCACTAAAACAACTTGTGTAAATAAATATATGCACATAAAAAATGTATCAGTATTGGCCTTTTCCTCCAGTTTATGCCGAGTCTCGAGTGATGGCCTAATCGGTTCGTGCATGAAACGTTTCCTTGACAAAGGTAGTCTTACTCCAGGGGGCGCTTTGCGGCACAAGAATCCGAATATTCCATTGAGCTATATTTAAAAATCTCAAAAGGTTTTTACACTAAGGCCGTTTCTCAAACGAAAGGCTGCATGCTCCGGAGGTCGCGTTTACAGGCTGCATAAGTCATCAAGCCTGGTTTATTTCAGTAAACCGAGCGCTACATTCGCGAGTCATAAGCATATTACAACAATTACGCTTAACTAAGAATAATGGTCAAATGTATAACTGTTAATATTCTAAAATAAGATCTTCTTTATGAAGTATCAGCCTACAAATGCGACCTCCGGACTCTGGAGGATGCAGCCTTCCGTTTGAGAAACGGCCTAGAAGCGTTCTCGTGAACCTGAAGGATTAATACTTGACGTACGGATATAAATCAGCTTTATAAATCTCTCTTAATCACAAACTTCTCGGGTTGGCCAATCAATCCACAGCGCTGTGAAAAGTAACAGCTACCACGTGAATGCTGGCTCTATGATGTTTCAGGGGCGGGTTGGGTAATATTTTATTTGTAAATAAAGTCAATCATTATATTTTATAGCAGTTGGATTAATATCCAACAGCGAAGAGTTAAAATATTATTATTTTTATTTCGACCTATGGTAACTGACCAATCATAGACGATGTCCGGGCTGCTAAGTCCCGCCTATTTTGAATACACGGCTCTTGCTTAATGTCACTCTACCCACTCGTGGTCGCGCGGATCTGTCTGTAACAGGCCTGGGCTGCGTTCAGCTTCAGCCCTGACAAAAACGGTGCAAAACGTTTTTTAAAAGGAAACGGTGGTGTGTTGAACACCCTGTTCTGATGACGCAAGAGTTGCAACTATGGCAGCTGAGAAGGCCATTCTTTGTGTTCTTTTTGAAGAATTGTCGGAGCCTGATAAATACGTGTTTAATACTGCAAAATATGCTCGATGTTACAGTCACTGCCCTTGCCGTCCAGAATAAAAGAGAACATCCCAATCAAGTGAAGAGATTTGTGGAAACTGTGGTTCCTAATTACTGTGATCCAACATTTGCCTCGCATTTCAGGATGAACAGACAAACATTTCAGGTGAAGGACAATCCACTTCTTACTTCCAAGATTGTGTTATGATCTATATGACCTTATTATTTTTATTGTGAGTATTCGGCTTATCATTATTGCTGATCACTGTTGTTGTGCTATGATATTGTAATATTTACCATTATATAATCAGAGGAATATAGAAAAGTTTATGAAAGTGTCACTCCACAGTACAACAGCAAAATATATAAATATGTATAGTATTTTTATGTTACATTATTAATCAGTGTCTAGCACACCTTCCTAAGGTAAGGATATGGACCAGAAGGCATTGCAATTACTAAATGATATTTAGACAGACTTAAAGACGTTCCATATCCATACATGTGCTCTTATTTCAGTTATTTTGCCTTTAATGTAAATAAACATGTGCAAACAATATTCTTGCTCTTGTAAATTTATTTGGATGTTAAATACATTGTGCCAGCTGTCTCTTTAATACCGCGTGGTTTATATACATGTTGCTGCTGATTGGGCTGACATTTTTGACACACCCACCAAACAAGAGGTATCTCAAACTCGTTGCACACCGTTTCCAGGAAACATGTTGTTCAACCCGGAAACCGTAGCAAAACGGTGCACACGGGGTTGAACTTGAACTTGCCCCTGGAGTTGTGTAATATTCAGTTCCTGTGAAAAACTGTTCCAGTGGGTGGGGTTTACATGAATATTCATTAGTTCTCATATTGTGGGCGTGTCCTTAAGACAACTCGCAAACGAATGGCACCGAAAATATGAATCCATTAAAGCGAGTTGAAAAGCGTGCATTTCGAGAAGGTAACGAAGTTTCAATGTTAATAATTAACTGCAACAGTGTCAAAACAATGCATAGTTTGTGTTATATGCAGTGGCGGCTCGTAGGGGGAGGCGCAGCTTCCCCATAATTTTGAAGTCAAAATGGGAGGAGGACGATTTAATATTAATAAAATTCACAATTCATTTCAGTTCATTGTTCAGAATGTGTATTTTTTGTTTGTAATTTCACAGTTGTAATACCATAACGTGAAAGCGCCGCTTTTCTATCGCGAATGTGCCGAATCTGCTGATGTAAATGCAACCGCTAGGTGATAGAGAAGGGGAGAGCTGAGCTCTCTTGCCTCCGTTGGTAAAAACAAATTAGCCAATCACCATCGAGTGCTCACTTTCAGCGTTGAGGAGTGTTGAGAAAAGAAACCTTGCAAGGGAGGCTAGCCTCCTTCTGATATCAACCAATCATTAGAGACGTAACTTACGTGATATTAGTTTGAACGTCTCCTGCTGCGCTGATAATGTACCAAGTACTTATGATGAGTAGCGATATTGAATATTTGATCGCCAACAGATTTACCAAGCTGTCATTCAAACAGTATATATGCAAATTTAAAAAAGGGAAACCAGCCTAAGCTGGATATAGGCTACAGCAGTCTGCTTAATTAAATGGCGCAACAGGCAGCTCTCTTTTAACACAGACTTTTAAGAAGGGATGGGTGTTTGCTTCAAGTGATAGTCCAGGTAAGTGAAATTATATTATCTTGCTGTATGTATGTCGTTTTCTTTACGTTTTCTGACTAAAAGCAACCAAAAAGCCATTTTAAAGTGGTTAAGCAAATAATAATAATAATAATAATAATCGGCAGGGATCCCAGACCAATACAATTAGTGTGCCTCCTCTATTTTAAAACCCACGAGCCACCACTGGTTATATGATAAATCGTCTGAGCTGTTTTTCCTGAATGATTACAGGCACACAGCAGAGCAAGCAAGCGAATAACCTGTGCTTAACCAGGCTAATATAGTTCACTCTTTGCTGTGCTAAGCTTTTTATTTCATTTGTGAGACTACATTTTGATTGAATAGTTTGATTAGTAGCCTACCTAGTTGTCATTGGTGACTAGTACTGCAGTGTGCTTACAGCAGTGCTTGAAATAAACCTCTACAGATGTATCTGTGGCCTAATAAAATGTATATAAGCAAAACTGGTGTGAGTATCAGGTTCTTTTTTTCTTCATATTATATGGATATCATGTGGAATTATTAATGTCTTACAAGTAAATGTGCATTTAATGTGCAAATGTCAGATATTTCTTTTTTATTATTAATATTTAAGTTTTTTTATTTATTAAAAAAAACATCAAAATCTTTCCACATTCACCTGTTTGGGAATCACCAATCTCCAAGCACTAATAGATTAAAGGTATAAGTGCACCCAAAAATGACAACTCTGTCATTATTTCTCAAACTGTCTTCTACAGAAGAATGAGTCATACAACCTTGAAACAACAGGAGAGTGAGTGAATTTTTATTTTTGAATGAACTGTGCCTTTAAAATGTGTCTGTTCTTTGACCATATGTTGCACTGAAAAACAACCTACTTTCATGTCATGTTTAAGAATGGTGTGTGAAAGCAACCGAAATGTCATGATCCACAGTGTTGTGTTAATCATGCTTAACATCTTAAAATCTTATTCAAAAGTGTTTTTCTCATTTTTCAAGTATATACATACTTGAAAAATATATTTCAAGTATACACTAGTCAACATTTGAAGTGGATCAAAACCTTTCATCAAAGTTGTCCTAAAACTTAAAACCAAAATGTGTTCTTGTCTTAGGACAACTTTGATTAAAGGGGTCATATGATGCTGCTAAAAAGAACATTATTTTGTGTATTTGGTGTAATGAAATGTGTTTATGCAGTTTAAAGTAAAAAAAACATTATTTTCCACATACTGTACATTTATTGTTTCTCCTCTATGCCCCGTCTTTTTGAAATGCATCAATTTTTACAAAGCTCATCGTTCTGAAAAAGCGAGGTGTGCTGTGATTGGCCAGCTATGCAGTGCGTTGTGATTGGCCGAATAACTTAAGCGTGAGACGGAAATGTTACGCCCCTCACCATACTGTGATGCCGTGTCCCAGCCGGAGCGACGACACAAAAACATTAAAACCCATTACAAACGAGGCATTTGTTGCATCCAGTGGGGACATAATTACTGATTATAATGGCTTATACTGTCTTTTTACGCGTTGCGTTGCATCGCGCCACCTAAACATAAAACCCTGTCTGCATTTGTGATCAGAGAAATGACAAACAACAAGTGCTACTCCACACTGCCCAAAACTCGTGTTTGAATCATCAGTGGCAAATCCTTTAAATGAAAACGTACTTATGTGAGTCAGAACTGCCGGCATTGTAGTCTAACGTCCCTGGATCAGTAAACAGTCCTCCATAAAATGTGCCGGCGAGCCACAGCGCGAAGTTGATGTATTCCCTCAGTGACCAACACGGATCAGCTCTAGGCATGACGAAGCGGATATCGTCCTCTTTTGGAAGACCAAACAAAGTAGTTTCACTTTCACAACGAAACACACAGCGTCTTCAGGATATGGCGGCAGCGGCAACAATACTACAGCGAGAATAAAAGTTATGTCTTCTTTCTTTGCGTGAACATTTGGGCGGTATTATGAAAATCTTCCCACATAGTGAGGTAGACATGTGGGGGCGTGTTAGAACGAGCCGTTTTAGGTAGGCGTGGCTGACTCTAAACTTTTATAAAGAATATCTCTTTGGATTTGAGACTTTAGTCTTTGCGAATTTACAGATCTTCTTTATGCACCAAGAGCTTGTAACACTCCAAAGAGAAAGGAAAAATTGAAATCGCATCATATGACCCCTTTAACTTTTTTGATCCACTTCAAATGTTGACTACTGTATACATATATACATACACACAATGAAACCATTTCTGCTCTTCAACACTGTTGGACAGGGATTCCCAAACATTTTAGCCATGTGAGTCAGAACTGCCGGCATTGTAGTCTAACGTCCCTGGATCAGTAAACAGTCCTCCATAAAATGTGCCGGCGAGCCACAGCGCGAAGTTGATGTATTCCCTCAGTGACCAACACGGATCAGCTCTAGGCATGACGAAGCGGATATCGTCCTCTTTTGGAAGACCAAACAAAGTAGTTTCACTTTCACAACGAAACACACAGCGTCTTCAGGATATGGCGGCAGTGGGAACAAAACTACAAATTTAAATGAAAACGTACTTATGTGAGTCAGAACTGCCGGCATTGTAGTCTAACGTCCCTGGATCAGTAAACAGTCCTCCATAAAATGTGCCGGCGAGCCACAGCGCGAAGTTGATGTATTCCCTCAGTGACCAACACGGATCAGCTCTAGGCATGACGAAGCGGATATCGTCCTCTTTTGGAAGACCAAACAAAGTAGTTTCACTTTCACAACGAAACACACAGCGTCTTCAGGATATGGCGGCAGCGGCAACAATACTACAGCGAGAATAAAAGTTACGTCTTCTTTCTTTGCGTGAACATTTGGGCAGTATTATGAAAATCTTCCCACATAGTGAGGTAGACATGTGGGGGCGTGTTAGAACGAGCCATTTTAGGTAGGCGTGGCTGACTCTAAACTTTTATAAAGAATATCTCTTTGGATTTGAGACTTTAGTCTTTGCGAATTTACAGATCTTCTTTATGCACCAAGAGCTTGTAACACTCCAAAGAGAAAGGAAAAATTGAAATCGCATCATATGACCCCTTTAACTTTTTTGATCCACTTCAAATGTTGACTACTGTATACATATATACATACACACAATGAAACCATTTCTGCTCTTCAACACTGTTGGACAGGGATTCCCAAACATTTTAGCCAAACTCTGTTCTCCTAACTCCTCCTGAGATGAATATCTTCTGAGAATAATTAAAGTTAGTATATATTTCAGTACTTTGAGAACACCCTTTCATGTTCACAGTTCTCTGATGTCGGTTAATAGAAACATGACATGCAGGTTAACAAATAAAATGTTATCTGTTTTAGTAAGTCTTTTATTTTGACTCTTTATAGCAAATTAAAAACATAAAAATTATATTGTAGTAGCTTATATAAATATTAGTTACATTCATTAAATGTTACTAAAAGTACTGGAAGTAATTGCTTTATGAATATAACTCAAATTGAAAAGACGAGGAAACTTTCAAAACAATAGGTGTATATGGAATAAAGCAATGCAAAATTAAGTGAGTGTCTGGAGTCTGAGATAATTATTAATGTATGTCCAGTTCAAACAGAGATCGGCTACCAGTGACTCTCACATCTGAACCAGTGACTTTACACGAAGATCAATATATGTGGAAACATCACAAAAGCAAAACAAAGCCATATTATGACATTGGTGATGATGACATAGGCCTATGTATGATTTCTTAAAATAAAAATAAAATAATATTCTTGGAGTAGCTGCTGACCTATGTCCAAGAAGACATCATAACAGTGCTTTAAAGGTTTATGCACTGTATTATTTAATCAATTACAAACTGCAATGTTTGTTATAATGATTAGCATTTTAACTACAAAAAAAGCTAGGTATGTAGCTTATATAGGTAACAGAAATACTGGCTATATACAAAATAAACAAGAAATTAAGAATGACACTGGATACTCCAACAGACTAACTTACATACATTTCATTAGGCCACAGATACATTTGTAGAGGTTTATTTCAAGCACTGCTGTAAGCAGAGGCAGACAAAGTACTCAACTCCATTACTTGAGTGAAAGTACAGATACTGCTTGTCAAATATTACTCCATTACAAGTAAAAGTTGTAAAGACAGATTTTTACGTAAATGTACTTAGTTACTGTCCGCCTCTGGCTGTAAGCACACTGCAGTACTAGTCACCAATGACAACTAGGTAGGCTACTAATCAAATTATCAAATTAGTCTCACAAATGAAATAAAAAGCTTAGCACAGCAAAGAGTAAACTATATTAGCCTGGTTAAGCACAGGTTATTCGCTTGCTTGCTCTGCTGTGTGCCTGTAATCATTCAGGCAGAACAGCTCAGACGATTTATCATATAACACAAACTTATGCATTGTTTTGAAACTGTTGCAGTTAATTCTTCACATGGAAACTTCGTTACCTTTTCGCAATAATCCAATAAACAAATTGCGATTTGAAGAGCGTGCACTAATATTTTCAGTTCCATTCGTTTGCGCGTTGTCTCAAGGACACGCCCACAATATGAGAACTCATGAATATTCATGTTTACTCCACCCACTGGAACAGTTTTTTTTACAGGAACTGAATATTACACAACACCGGATACGGCGTGGGGGGAGGTTTGTAAATCGTTGCAAGTAGTTTTTTTGGGTTCAGTTTCTCTTCATATGTCCAGCAATAACATTAACAGCTGTTATAAGTCTATTTGTCTTGGTTAGAATGGGTGTTTTGTTATTATAAGCACAGCAATGGAGGAAGTGGTTTAATAACCCACAGCACGGTTCATTCTCAGTCAGTAGCTCAAGCTTCTCCTGGTCTTACCGGGCGGATTCAACTTGCGCAGTTTGTCGCTGGACATGGCAGGCGGGTTGAAAGTGGGATTCGTTCGTCTCATGCAATATTTGCAGGACCCTCAGCACGTCGCGCGCTTCCAACGGTTGTGCGGGGTGTGCGGGACCGAACCGCGTGACAGACTCTGTAACGGGGTGCCAAGCACTCGCCATGGGGATGTTCAGAACGGAGGAGGGGATGCCACCCGCCGTAGAACAGCGGGAGTAGAGAGCGACAGGGAGAAACGCAATAACGGCGTGGCGAACGGGGCTGCGGGAGAAAACGTCAACAGGCAGGCGCGGGATAAAGACAGGGTCGAGGCTCAAGAATCCGCGGTAAAGCCGTTGCGCAGAAACTCTCTCACCGGAGACGTCGGGCAGGAGTTCAAAATCGACAATACGTTTCTTTACTACCTGTTCACGCTTGGTACCGAGCTAGGGAACGAGCTGTTCTACATTTCATTCTTCCCGTTCTTCATGTGGAACGTGGACGCGTATGTGAGCCGCCGGTTAGTCGTCGTCTGGGTGTGGGTCATGTATCTCGGCCAGTGCACGAAAGATGTGATCCGCTGGCCGAGACCTGCCTCGCCCCCGGTGGTCAAGGTGGAGATGTTCTACAACTCTGAGTACAGCATGCCCTCCACGCATGCCATGTCCGGTACCGCCATACCCTTGAGCCTGTTCCTGCTGACCTACGGTCGATGGGAGGTAAGAACATCACACCATTCAATGCATGCATGACATTTAGTACATAGTGATGAGTGACTTTCTACATAGCAAACTTGTACAGTGTCCCCAGAAATGTTTTGACACTTAATGTACGAGTTTCATTACATTAGGGAAAAAAGTTTTTTTTTTTAAATGGCCATTTATTTTTGAAGACAGCACAAGCACAGTTTTCAAGCAAAACATACTCTAAAAGTCACTTTGATAGTTTGATTAGAGTAATGCAAAACTGTTTATAAAAGTGAAGTCAGTTCTGATGAAAAACTCTTCATTATTGAACAAAATATCTAAACAAGTGGAATATCTAATACTAGGACTGAAGTGAAACCCCCATCTGCTCCCCAGGCACCGCAGCACTGCTCCAGGTGTGTGTTCACGATGTGTGTGTGTGTGTGTGTTTGTTCATTACTCACTGCTGTGTGTGTGCAGATGGATGGGTTAAATTCAGAGCACAAATTCCAAGTATGGGACACCATACTTGGCCACACCTCAAATCCTTTCCTTTTCCTTTACTTATTTCTTTAGGGTATATTTCAGTATTTATCATATCATTATTATTTTATTCACTTGCACTCACAATTTTTAATAAAAATATTAAAGTCCCCTCCCTCTCATAATGACATCTCATCCTTGATGAGATGTGGCTGGGCAGTAAGGTTGTCCAATTTAAATTAAAACATTTTTTTTAATAGTTTTAATATATTTAATTTAGTTTTAATTACATTCTTCCTTATGTGTCCTTATTCGCATTTACAAAGTTTGTTAAATATATATTGAGAACCTACTGAATTTTTTGTATTCTTGGAATTCAATAATAAAAAAAAAAAAGTGTAAATATATATCAATAATGTAACCGTTACTTTATTTTTTATTCTGAAGCAGAAACATGCTTTCATATCATGCAGACACCTTCAGGCATTTTTCCATTTTAATTAAGGCATTTTTAGGTCTACTTATTGCTCTTTTTGTTTGTAAGCACAGCACCATCCTCACCAGTTGAAGAGGTTTTCGTTATTTTTAGGGCATTTTCAGATGAATAGGTTAACTGGTATGCACAGACGCCTATTTAAGTGGATTTTCAAGATCTGGCTCTGTAATCTTTTCATCTGTTTAAATCCTTTCCTGTGTGGGTGTTAAAATACCTCGAAACAATGGCCTATATTCTGTGCACTTTCTGAGTTCATGAATTAAATTCAGAGATTTTCATCCTGAGTTTAATCCTGCATAATCTACTTTATCCCCATTTAAAGGCCACTTTTAACCCTGTGCTAAGCTGTGTATTCACATTTGTACATCAGTCAGCATAACCAGCCTTAAGTTATAAGCTAACCCTAAATTGGAGGCTGCAAAGGCATACCATGTAAATTCCCATCCCAGGGAATTGAATGAACAATGTGAAACTTGTAGAACAAGAAAATCCTGGGTGTTCAAATAGGTGTTACAAACCTATCATTCTCTGTTATGTCTTACTGCATCAAAGGTAAGAGGATTTATTGCCACTGGTAAGTTCAGTAAGTATTAAAGAGTAGTACGACTTCATATGCAGCTTATCACGACCTGATAACACCTAGATTACAAAGTAATATAATATGTGCCATTTGTTCCTCGTTGGCATTTACTTTGGAGTTAGAAATGTTTACTTTCACCCTCTCCTGATTTACAATGTCAAATCAGGAGGTTAGTGTCATTTAGGTCATATTGTGATATAACAGTGCATCGGCCCTTTAATGAGACGGTTCTTGAGAAATGTGGCGAACCAGTACAAAATGACCTTTAGAATACACGCATAACATTGACTGGTTTGACCCTTGAAAATGCTCACATGTATGTAACCTTTACGCTTTGATTATGTAACTCACTGCAGATAGAACACGGCTACATTCTCATATGTGACTCTGGACCACAAAACCAGTCATAAGGGTCAATTTTTTGAAATTGGGATTTATACAGCGTATCAAAGCTGAATAAATAAGCTTTTCATTGATGTATGGTTTGTTATGATAGGACAATATTTGGCCGAGATACAACTATTTAAAAACTGGAATCTGAGGGTGCAAAAAAATCTAAATATTAAGAAAATCGCCTTTAAAGTTGTCCAAATGAAGTTCTTAGCAATGCATATTACTAATCAACAATTAAGTTTTGATATATTTACAGTAGGAAATTTCCCAAATATCTTTATGGAACATGATCTTTACTTAATGTCCTAATGATTTTTGGCATAAAAGAAAAATCAATAATTTTGACCCATGCAATGTATTTTTGGCTATTGCTACATATATACCCCAGCGACTTAAGACTGGTTTTGTGGTCCAGGGTCACATATAATAATCTCCAACTGTATTTGGGAAGATTGAATTAGACCGCTAACAGGAACATGATTTGGGAATGTTTGGGAGTTTTGTATCTCTGCTGAGTGAGAGTTATGATAAAATAAACTGATGCCTCATGGTGTTTATACAGTACAGATTCAGAATGTGTCCTAATCATTTTATGAGCCGTTTATTTTCCTATAAATAAAAGATTTTTATCATGACGTCTACTCATGTCATACCAAGCCTATATGATGTTCTTTCTTGGAACACTTGAAGAGAAATTTAGCAATGTTTATGCTGCTCTTTTCCATACAATTAAAGCAGACGAACACTAGCTGTCAAGCTCCAAAATTGACCAAAAAAGCATCAATACTCTGCTATATATTCCAACACATTCAATAGCTTTGTATAAGGAAAAGACTGAAATAAAGCCTTTAACATCTTTAAGTCGCCATTCACTTTTATTGCATTGAAAGGAGCAGCTGCTTGGACATACTGCTATCAATTACTTGAGCAAATCATGAATTTTCATTTTTGGGTAGCTCTATTCTCTGGTTATGCTGAGAGGCTTTGAGGGGACTCCAGTCTTTGCTGAGGGTTTTAGAGACTAGTGGCTTTAAGCATTCAAGGGAGCGTTGTTTAGTTTAGTCTTATCTGAGAGTACTGAGATTGATTTTGGCTCACTCAGTCGTGTCATTGCTGTCAGTCATCAGCAGACCTTCTGCTGGTTAACTGATAAGCACGCTTTCTCGCACCCTCTTCTTATCTCTCTCACTATGCTTTATGTTTGTTGTCTGTCTCATCTTTCACTCTGCTTTTTCTTATTCTCCTCTACTTTCATTTTCTTTTTGACTTTTTTTTTTCTTTTCCGAAAACAAATGTTTTCTGTCTTTTCAGGTGTCATTTTATAAGATGCACATGGTAGACATATCCAATCCATTATATCATTATTATAATTTTTATCACGGATGATATTGGGAATACATTGGGACCAGTGGCCGATGTTGGAAATTTATTTCAGGGTGCATGTTTCTTAATTTGTATGTAATGATGTGGTGCTAAGTCCCACCATTATAATAAGGATGTTTTTTAGAAGATCTCAAATTTCTTTGTTACACATAGTTCGTACAGTACGTTAAAGGGATAAACTAAAAATGGAAATTCTATCATTCTATCTGTCAATGAAAATTGACATGCTACTCCCATCACCCTTATGCTATTCCAATCCTGTATACATTTCTACTCCTGAGCACAAAAGAAGATATTTTGAAGAATAACCAAAATTTTATATTGTGAAATATTATGTAAAATAACGTTTTTCTATTTTAATATACATTAAAATCTAATTTATTCCTGTGATGCAAAGCTGAATTTTCAGCATCATTCCTGAGCACAAAAGAAGATATTTTGAAGAATAACCAAACCGTTTTGGTTCCCATTGACCTTTCCCTTTAATGTTGCATGTGTTGCCTAAATTTAATTTTAATTATTTAATTTTCAGTGTCTTTTGTACTTTTGAAATTATGATTGGTCTTTGGTATCAGCCAAAATTTTAACTGTGATTTATTACTGAACACACACACACACAC
>NW_015505517.1:1321962-1322427 GCF_001515645.1 Sinocyclocheilus grahami | reverse complement strand
AAATAAACACCGGTATTCGATATGAACCGGTATACCGCCCAGCACTACTCTGGCGCTTCTGACTCACAGCCTGTAAGTAAAAATTTTTTATATTTAAAGAATTTGCCACTGATGATTCAAACGTGATCTTATCTTCTATTTATCGTGTCCGCTGATCTTTTGCTAAATTGCATTGCAGTAGGTAGAAGCCATGTTATGTGTTGATCCCAACACAGTAGCATTAGCTCAACCAATGCCATGAGTTTGAGGCAGAACTTTCTGTTTGCCGACCAATAATAGTCATTGTTTTTGCTATTCCATTTGGTGATGGTAGTGGCACCGAATTTACATAATTCACATTTAAGTGATCAAAACTCTCTCCGGAGTCTTGTAAAACTGTGTAACCAAGCTCCTGCCAAAGTAGAGATTTCCACATAACAGACACATTTAAAGGGGTCATATGATGCTTTTTTTAAAGATCATTAT
>NW_015505517.1:1320368-1321755 GCF_001515645.1 Sinocyclocheilus grahami | reverse complement strand
TGGCAGAGTCTTAACTTTGATAAAGAATATCTCTTTGGTTTTGAGACTTTAGTCTTTGCAACTTCAGGGATCTTATCTATGCACAATCAGCTTGTAACACTCCAAAGAGAAAGGAAAACTTGAAATCGCATCATATGACCCCTTTAACTGTTTGTGTTACTTCTCCTTTTCCCTTTCATTCAGGGGATGTATTTTGCAAGGCAAAGCAGAAGTTAGAGGTTAAATGTTTTGAAAAAGATTTCTTCCCAGTTTCACGGGATCAGCACGGAGGGAAATGTCCTTTTCCCTTTTATTATACAGCACTGAATGGAAATCCCTGAGTTAAAGCAGCATATTATTTGCTGTGTCATTTTCCTGGCAGCTGGTGTTTCACTGTAAATCCACTGCTGTACATGTTTAAACATGGACGTGAGTCCATATAAATCTCTGATGGAGTGTTTAAACTCTGCAGTAATCTGTTTGAGAAGGATGTGGGCCGCCAAAGAGACAGACAGGCGGCTTAATCCGAATGAATGATGACTAGGAATGTGTTGCTTTTTAACATTCATGCAAGTTTTAGCAATTTGATACAAATTAATGTTTTTAAATAACCTGAGAACACATGTACAGGTCAAACTCTGCATGCATAAACTTGCATACTTGCCCTCCCATTTTTATTAATAATTTTATCTACCAATGATGTATTCAATTAAAAGACATTTATGTTACAAAAGATCTCCATTTCAAATAAATGCTGTTCATTTGAACTTTCTATTTAAAATGTATCATGAAGTTGTTTTGTGACAAAACACTTTTTTTTCAAAATTGTAAAATTGACTGTAAAAATTGGACAATATTTAGGACTATTAAGGACTATTTAGTACTACAAAGTTTTTTTTTTCATTCTAAACATCCTGCTATAAATAATTATGAAATGTAACTTATATCTGATGAAATACAAAGAGTGTTTATGATTAAATGTTATGTTTGTTAACCAGCATAGTTTGTGGCAGCTCTTTTTAAAGTTTCCTTCTGGCTTTGGGTCGCTCTTTTCATCTGCCTGACCATCTTTTGCTTTGTGGGACAGTAATTGTAGTGAAGTGGTTGTTTTATGGTGTGCTGAGGGTTTGACTTCAGTGTTTGTTGGTTGAAAGGACGTTGTACCACAGGAGGGGTCCATCTGTGGACAAATGCATTATGCAAATGGAAATGATGAGAAAGGTATCGCTCATAGATACTACCATGGACATTTGAGACATATGGACACACCCAGAACAGATACCCTTCAGCTTCATGAAACAGGTTAGCATTAGCTGTGGTGTCACTGTGACACTGGGCTCACAGCCAAACATGAGGACACTGGGTGTGTGTGTGTGTCTGCACACGTCTGCATGTGTGCTTACTTGTT
>NW_015505517.1:1319597-1320358 GCF_001515645.1 Sinocyclocheilus grahami | reverse complement strand
AAAAAAACTGTTCAGTCAAGTTTGTGATATCTGTGAGTATTTCAAGAATATTTTAACCATTGGCCCTTCAGTATGTTTCAGTCAGTTTCTTGGGTAAGTGTGTGTGTTATTTGAATTTGTGTGAAGACGCTTCAGCAGGATAAGCAACATACAAACCACTCATGCACATAAAAATAAACTTTCTCACTCTCTTACTGGCTGACACTCCCTCATACTGTTGTCATGGAGATTAAAGGCACATTATTAATGCAATATACTTTTACACATACAATCTTAGCCATCAAAGCTCTAGCCTTCTCTCTCACACACACCAGCATACACAGCTGCAGAGAGCTCTCACACACACACACATAGTCTATAATCAGAGGCAGATGTTTAGCATATGAGGTTAGCTAAGGCTCAGATGAAAGGGAGAGAAAGATCTCTGTGAGTTGGTTCAGCTTGTGGTCCTGCATCTGTGTCATGTGGTTTCAGGGCATGAGGTGCGGTCTGGAAAACCAGCATGGTCTAACTCTCTATGTTTGAATCCTTGGTTTTTTTAATGGTTGTGTTTCTGATGTTCATCTGAATCACTTGACACAGTTACACTGTATGACCCCATAGTGGTGTGTGCTACAGCGGGTGCATTTGTTCTGTTGTCAGAGACAATCTAGTCAGACATATGGCTTCTCCTCCATGGTTTTATAGTTAATTCGGGTTACTAAAGTTTGAAATGTAAATTCAACATTGAGATCTGATCTTATCTTCTATTTATCGTGTCC
>NW_015505517.1:1319086-1319587 GCF_001515645.1 Sinocyclocheilus grahami | reverse complement strand
TGCAATTTGTGTTGTTGATAAAATGTGAATAATTTTAACCATTGAATTCATTCTACACATAAATCAGAAAGCACTATTATAAAAGCACACAGGCAATCAATGGTTAACATTTATGCCACGACTGATGAGTTTCATTGTGAAATTTTACAGAAGTTGTCTATCTCATCACCTGAAGCATATTCTAATCTGTGTGTGTGTGTGTTTTCACAGTATCCTCTGCTGCTGGGTCTCTCTCTAGCCATCAGCTGGTGTGTCCTGGTGTGTTTGAGCCGCATATACATGGGCATGCACTCCATACTGGTAAGACCAATTAAAACAACTGAAACATAAAACTTAATATTTTTATTTATTAATAGACGATGGAAGGATGTCATTTTTAGAGATACAAGATAAGTTTGAACTATATCAATATTAAACAATGCACACTGTTATATTTAAAGGGGTGGTTGATTATGATTTCACTTTTTTTAACTTTAGTTAGTCTGTAATGTTGCTGTTTGA
>NW_015505517.1:1309483-1319076 GCF_001515645.1 Sinocyclocheilus grahami | reverse complement strand
TCACTGTAAATCCACTGCTGTACATGTTTAAACATGGACGTGAGTGCATATAAATCTCTGATGGAGTGTTTAAACTCTGCAGTAATCTGTTTGAGAAGGATGTGGGCCGCCAAAGACACAGACAGGCGGCTTAATCCGAATGAATGATGACTAGGAATGTGTTGCTTTTTAACATTCATGCAAGTTTTAGCAATTTGATACAAATGAATGTTTTTAAATAACCTGAGAACACATGTACAGGTCAAACTCAAACCTTGCATACTGCATGCATAAACTTGCATACTTGCCCTCCCATTTTTATTAATAATTTTATCTACCAATGATGTATTCAATTAAAAGACACTTATGTTACAAAAGATCTCCATTTCAAATAAATGCTGTTCATTTGAACTTTCTATTTAAAATGTATCATGAAGTTGTTTTGTGACAAAACACTTTTTTTTCAAAATTGTAAAATTGACTGTAAAAATTGGACAATATTTAGGACTATTAAGGACTATTTAGTACTACAAAGTTTTTTTTTCATTCTAAACATCCTGCTATAAATAATTATGAAATGTAACTTATATCTGATGAAATACAAAGAGTGTTTATGATTAAATGTTATGTTTGTTAACCAGCATAATTTGTGGCAGCTCTTTTTAAAGTTTCCTTCTGGCTTTGGGTCGCTCTTTTCATCTGCCTGACCATCTTTTGCTTTGTGGGACAGTAATTGTAGTGAAGTGGTTGTTTTATGGTGTGCTGAGGGTTTGACTTCAGTGTTTGTTGGTTGAAAGGACGTTGTACCACAGGAGGGGTCCATCTGTGGACAAATGCATTATGCAAATGGAAATGATGAGAAAGGTATCGCTCATAGATACTACCATGGACACTTGAGACATATGGACACACCCAGAACAGATACCCTTCAGCTTCATGAAACAGGTTAGCATTAGCTGTGGTGTCACTGTGACACTGGGCTCACAGCCAAACATGAGGACACTGGGTGTGTGTGTGTGTGTGTGTGTGTGTGTGTCTGCACACGTGTGCATGTGTGCTTACTTGTTTTTTAGCACACCATCTGTGTGTAAGCTGTTATATTGTGTTACGGAGTTCTTTCTACACATCTGGTCTACTCTATAGTACTACAACTCATGGAAATGACAGAGAGTGAGACAGATAATGTATCCTCTGGCTCCTTATGAGAGATGACAGTGTATGTTTTCTCACACAGGCTGTTCCTCCTCTGCCATCTGTTGTAGTCGTGTGTGTGTGCGCAAAAAGTTAAAGCAAAGCAGTCCTATATAATCCTTTGCTGGTAAATCGGTGATGTCTTGCTACAGTAACAAATGGTGTAATTTTGCAGAATGATTTCATCTGTTGGCGAGGTGTCTGTCTGGATGACTAGATTTTTCCGCAGTCCTGAAAATTTGGTGTTTCATATGGGTGTTCTGCTCCATGTCTGCTTTAAGCAGTAATGTCACCCTCAGGGTGATCTCATCCGTCTGGTCGCCCTGTTGGGGTGATGAGTGGCCGTTGCCCTAGAGATTGTTCCCTTGGCAACCGTGGGATTGTCTTAACACTCTCATATTCACGAGACAAGACGGTATTGTGAAACTAGTCAGATGACACACTCTTTGGGAAATGTTATGGCCAAATAAAAGTCTTATTAAAATTATTATTCATTATGTCATTGATTGACTAAAATCATAGCTAATATGTTTTAAAATGCTAATACTGTATTTTTTTTATATATAAATTGACCGTTTCATGATCCAGAGTGATACTAATCTTTCAGTCAAGCTTTTATCTCTAGCTTTGATTCATTTCTCTCTGTTGTAAGAATTTTTAGTCCTTTTTAAAAAAAATGGTGTTTTACTGACTGAGAGGGTTTGATCTGATTGTCACACTTTGACAGTTGAAGAATCACTAGAACAGACTGAAGAGAGATAGGATATCTCTCTATCTCGCACTCGTTCGGTCAAAACATGTACACGTGCAACATGCAAAAGCAGTGAACTCACAGCAGATGTGGAAAATGAGCCCATAATGGTTAATGACTGATAGATAAGAGAGAGAGGGGTGAGGCATGTCTCATGAAGAAAATGTTTCTGTTCTTTTGAACATAATTTGAAAACATCCAGACAAATGTACTTGGGGTCCACAATGAAAACACAACTTCATAAAGGGACTGAATGGTTTCTGTTTTTGCATCTACAAATACTGAAAGGCCAAATTTGAGGTTAGGGTTTAAAAGTAGGTTTAGGGTTAAGTGTGTGTGTGTGTGTGTGTTTGTGACTGAAGGCGAGTGTAAATGAACATTTGCTGCTAGTTAATCTGTACCTGTAATCAGTGAAGAGTTTCCATGATGTTTTAAGTGCTGAGTGTGAAAACTGTTTTGAATTAACCAGCTCATTTCCTTCTCCCACACACAGCCAGCCAATAGGTTTCACATGGATGTGTGTGTGTTCTGTGGTCTCTGTGGAATCTCTCACCCAATGCTGAAGTATTCTGACATCTGACATCTCTCACAAGTCTTGCTATTTGTTGAACACGCATAAACTGTGTATAAGACAAGAATGTAGTGAACTGACCTTCTGCTAAGCAAAGCTGACCAATCTTACCTCTTGCCCTGTGCGAAGTTACACCTTTTTTTTTAGGCCTGTCGCAATAATCAATATATCGACTTATCACGCAATATATGTACATGACCTCAATCATTTTTGGTGACGCAATATATCGCTCATTATATTTACTTAAAAATTAATGTCACCATGTTTTGTACATTCCACTTGTGCCTGTGTCTTTTAAAAAAAATTGTGTTTTACTGACTGAGAGGGTTTGATCTGATTGTCACACTTTGACAGTTGAAGAATCACTAGAACAGACTGAAGAGAGATAGGATATCTCTCTATCTCGCACTCGTTCGGTCAAAACATGTACACGTGCAACATGCAAAAGCAGTGAACTCACAGCAGATGTGGAAAATGAGCCCATAATGGTTAATGACTGATAGATAAGAGAGAGAGGGGTGAGGCATGTCTCATGAAGAAAATGTTTCTGTTCTTTTGAACATAATTTGAAATAATTTGAACAGAATGGTTTCTGTTTTTGCATCTACAAATACTGAAAGGCCAAATTTGAGGTTAGGGTTTAAAAGTAGGTTTAGGGTTAAGTGTGTGTGTGTGTGTGTGTTTGTGACTGAAGGCGAGTGTAAATGAACATTTGCTGCTAGTTAATCTGTACCTGTAATCAGTGAAGAGTTTCCATGATGTTTTAAGTGCTGAGTGTGAAAACTGTTTTGAATTAACCAGCTCATTTCCTTCTCCCACACACAGCCAGCCAATAGGTTTCACATGGATGTGTGTGTGTTCTGTGGTCTCTGTGGAATCTCTCACCCAATGCTGAAGTATTCTGACATCTGACATCTCTCACAAGTCTTGCTATTTGTTGAACACGCATAAACTGTGTATAAGACAAGAATGTAGTGAACTGACCTTCTGCTAAGCAAAGCTGACCAATCTTACCTCTTGCCCTGTGCGAAGTTACACCTTTTTTTTTAGGCCTGTCGCAATAATCAATATATCGACTTATCACGCAATATATGTACATGACCTCAATCATTTTTGGTGACGCAATATATCGCTCATTATATTTACTTAAAAATTAATGTCACCATGTTTTGTACATTCCACTTGTGCCTGTGTCTTTTGCAGCTTCTTGTACATAACGTGGTGTAGTCATGAAGTGCTAGTTCAAATTTAAAAAATGCTTCTACAAAAAGAGTTTTATCTGCAGATATGGTCTTGTTTAGGGATCTGTTCCTTTGTGCATACGTTCCTACTTGCTACTTTGCACTTTTTGTTAGAAAATGTTTATTTACTATTTATTCACGTTTTTTAAGGTATCTAATAGTTCGATACTTAATCTCCATTATCTAAATATTCTTAAAAATTAAAAGGTTGTTGTCATTTGGAAGTGTGTAGGCCTTCTTGCATTATTATGCTGTTACATTATGATTATATATTCAGTGGCATAAAATGGTCTTTAAAAATGACAATAATATCGCTTATCGCAATTATTTCTGGGGCAATATATCGCACAACAAAAAGTTGTTATCGTGACAGGCCTAACCTTTTTCTAATGTTAGTCTTTGGATCTTTACGAATTTATGGGAATTATCAAAATTATGATAAAGAGAGGGTACAAGGGATCACTTTTACATTTTCCAAATCTTGTGACGTGTATAATTCATCTATTTCTGAGAGGAGCGGCAGATAAGATGCTTTGCATTGTTACAATTTATTGCAGACCACATAATAATAATAATAATATTTAATCAATTACCACAACTTTATGAGCACATAGTACTGAATAATATCACACAGTTCACCTAAGTCCTTAGTTTATATGGGATATTCTGTAAAGGTTGTCTTGTGGTAGTAACAGCAACCAAAGGCTGGAGACTAGTAAAGGTAGTCTTTGCGAATTTATGGGAATTATCAAAATTATGATAAAGAGAGGGTACAAGGGATCACTTTTACATTTTCCAAATCTTGTGACGTGTATAATTCATCTATTTCTGAGAGGAGCGGCAGATAAGATGCTTTGCATTGTTACAATTTATTGCAGACCACATAATAATAATAATAATAATATTTAATCAATTACCACAACTTTATGAGCACATAGTACTGAATAATATCACACAGTTCACCTAAGTCCTTAGTTTATATGGGATATTCTGTAAAGGTTGTCTTGTGGTAGTAACAGCAACCAAAGGCTGGAGACTAGTAAAGGTAGAAATACAGACAGCAGCTGTTGGTTTAAATTAAGATAACTCTTTAATTTAATCATTAAAGGGGTGGTTGATTGCGATTTCACTTTTTTAACATTAGTTAGTGTGTAATGTTGCTGTTTGATCATAAACAATATCTTCAAAGTTACGAAGCTGAAAGTTCAATACAAACGGAGATATCTTTTAAAATTCTGGCAGTTTAATGCCTACAAAAATGGCTGGTAGGGACTACAAGAAGTTACTTCCCGGGTTCGTGACGTAACAAACCCAGATAAACCCTGCCCTCAGGAAAAGGCAGCAAAGGGGGCAAGGCCATATTGCGATGCTTTAGAGAAGAGGAAGGGAAAATTAGAGGTGCACGTAAAAATCTATTCATATATCCTAATGGATTCACAAAAAATCAATGTTCTAAAGCAGCGCTTCTTAATACTGTTCAGGGCTCGCAAAATTGCTAGCCCGACGTCCCGGGGCTATTGTGTTTTCTAGTCGGGCTACCAAAATGTTTCACCACCCTGCCCGACGAGCTATCTTGAACAGTGATAAAAAATTCCTTCCTTGATTTGTGTTGTTCACTAGCTTGTAGGGGTAAAACGGATCGTAGTTGGTCGTTTGCACCCTAATGGATTCACAAAAAATCAATGTTCTAAAGCAGCGCATCTTAATACTGTTCAGGGCTCGCAAAATTGCTAGCCCGACGTCCCGGGGCTATTGTGTTTTCTAGTCGGGCTACCAAAATGTTTCACCACCCTGCCCGACGAGCTATCTTGAACAGTGATAAAAAATTCCTTCCTTGATTTGTGTTGTTCACTAGCTTGTAGGGGTAAAACGGATCGTAGTTGGTCGTTTGCACGTGTTTCTAAGTCTTGCCGATTTAAATATTCAAGTGTTTTAAACCATTCACGCGCATTCGGAGCTGCGCGCACTCATTCAAAGCGTGCACAAAGAGCCGCGTTTCAGACAATGCGCATACACAGAATTTATTTATCTTTCGCTTATCCTTGCATCTGAATGAACATACATACAAAATTATCTCAAAATAACTGTCTCGGCAAGTATTCTCAAAAACACAGTCGGTTATGTCTTAAGAGAACGTAAACAGTGGAGAAAGAAATCTCAAGTGCATCATTATATTGGATCCGTGCATTCGGTTTTAAAGGGGCAGCAGCCTATAAATACCTGCTGTTCCATAAGCGCCACCTGCTGTCAGAGAGTGACATTTGCGTCTCATTCACAAAGCTAAAATCAGACCATTCTGTTTTTGGTTCAAATTTCGAAAATATCAAATCTAACTGCAATCTAAATAACATGTATTTAGCATCTTTGTTTGGATCGTGATTAAAATGCAGTGGTTGCCTCTGATTTTAAATGGAAAAAGCACAGCCAAAGCATTAGTTTGTTTATATGAAGAGATTTATTTTATTTGTATTATTTAACTATTTGATTTGGGATTTGTTTTAAAATTTCAAGTTAGTTTTATTTTTTGACATATTTCAATTTCACAAAGAAATGTGCAGCATTTTGTTGAAGAAATAATAAAAGGACACCTTTTCATTTATAATTTGTCTTAAATCTCATTTTGTTAAAGAGAAAATTGTGTTGTGAAATCAGTATCGTGAATCGCATTGTATCGTGTGTTGAGTGAATCGTTACATCCCTATATGCGATTAGTTTTTGCTGTGGTATCAAAGAAGTATTCTGTTATTTAAATAATAAAGAACCATATTTTTTTGCTCATCTGCAAAATTACCTGATCTGTTACTCAAAATCTGATATGGTAGTGCAATATGATCCGAGCCGTGGGTTTTGTGATCCGTTGCACCCCTACTCTCTTGACTTGTTATTTGAAGAAAAAAAGTGATCACTGACGTTTTTAATCATGCTGATTTGTCCGCAGTGAAGTTCAGCCGATGTCTTTTTAAAAAAAAATGTTATTCGGGCTACCAAAATCTGAAGAATGTCTGCCCGAAGGGCAACCAGCGATTTAGAAATTTTGCAAGCCCTGCTGTTCCTCGCGTCCCCTGCTCTGCACACCCTCTGCATCTCTCTCATTCAGCTCAGCTCCAACAATGAACTGTTCCAATTATACACTTATTTTCACATAGCTATGAGAAGCGTTAAACATGGACGCGTGTGCGGTTGTCGTACTGTATTAAAGCTTTAATCAGGATAAAACCATATATTAAAAGCCAACATAAGCAGTAGCATTTACAAATAACAGCATATCTAAAAGTATGAGACAACATCAAACAAAAAACCTAGGCCTACCATTAAAAGCCGTGCTTGCACAGATTCTGCACGATCCTCTTCAATAATATCCTCTGCTTCTCAATCGGGCTCAAACTGATAAGCGATATTAACGACGCCGTTGTTTACAATACAACCGGAGCACATGCCGCTGCGGTGAGGAGTGGGACGCTTAGACGCGCACTAGATGTGGTTTAGCCAATCACAACACACTGGGCTAGATAACCAATCAGAGCCCATCGCCTATTTCTGAGGGAGGGGCTTCATAAAAGAAGGAAATGATCAGCATGTTTCTCAAAGAAGGGACCGAGCAGTGTGTGGAATAAAGGTAAATTATGTGAAAAATAATGCCTTTTTTTTTCTTTTTTCAATCGAAGCATTAACACCTTAGACTGCACCCCATAAATACAATCAAGCCTAGAAAAAAACAGTGAACCACCCCTTTAAGTCAAATGTAGTCAACGGGTTTGCTTGTATGAGTTTTTAACCTGTTTCAGTCTTAGTATAAAGGCCTGTTGAGTATTTGGTGTGGAAATTGTGTGATAAACATTTTAATTTGAATAAATGGTTGTTAATGCATTTGTTTAGACCAACATGAATATTCACATGCCATCAGTCACTGAATTACCTTTTTTTCCAATTTTTTTTTCATCTTACTGGCAGACCAATAAGATTTGTGCTTTTGGTCACATGCCCAGAGCCGCTGCTGTTACTACTTCTTTTCTAAAAGTGCCACCTACTTTCAGAGAGCAAGTTTACATTTTCCTTCAGCGTGTCTGCAGTTTTTTTTGCACATTGGTCTGAACAGACAAATCACATGTGAAAATCAGACCAAATTTTGGTTCCAAACATTTGTGTCAGTGTGAACAGGTATTGATTTTCCCTGCTGTTCTTGTTTGTAACCATGTATTCAGAATGACATTTGTTTATTATTAGGTCAAACTTCCTCTACAGATTTACATGTCAAATAAGGTGATATTCAAATATGTACATTCTCTATGTTAGCCTCTTTCATATGTAAACCACCTTTTGTTTTTTAATGACGTCTTTGGGTCTCACATGCATTTTGTTTTTGTTCCTGTGGTTTGCCGTTGATATTTGTGTTTTGTATGCTTTTCAGGACATTATTGCTGGTTTTCTGTACAGTTTGCTGATCCTGGTGGTCTTCAGTCCTGCTCTGGACATCATCGACACCTTTAACCGCTCACATCCCTACGCCCCGCTCATCATCATCTCACTTCACGTAGGACTAGGCCTCTTCTCCTTCACCTTGGACACCTGGAGCACCTCACGTGGCGACACCGCCCAAATCCTGGGCTCTGGCGCGGGGATCGCCTTGGCATCCCACATCAACTATCACCTGGGCCTTTTGCCAGACCCACCTGCGTCCATGTTTCCTCTTCAACCCCCATCTTTCACCCTCAGCCTGATCGGACTCTGTCTACTCCGCTTTCTCCTCGGTGTCATCATTCTCCTGGCTACCAGAGCCATAATGAAGGCTCTCACCATCCCGCTCGTCTGCTGGCTCTTTGGGATTCCCAGCGGCGACGTCCGGAAGGCCAGGCAGCACATGGAGGTGGAGCTGCCGTATCGTTATATCGTCTATGGAACTGTGGGGTTAAATGCGCATTTTCTTGTGCCTTTCCTGTTTGCACGTGTGGGCCTGTTGTGATTAGGTGGAAGAAAAACCTATTATTTTAGCCAATAAGAGCCCAGTTGGACTGCAGAGGCAACTCTCTTTGAATCAGTGATTGGATGGAACTAATGCCGATCGTGTAACTGACACTGTGCTACACCTTCCAGATGCTCCTTGAATGCATTTTTCACCATTTATACTGTAGTTTTGTCAGATTTTCTATTCAAAACACCTATTTGATATTGATCCAGAGATTATTGCCCTTTTCTATGCAGTTTGCATTGCATGTATAGTACAGTAGCATATCTATCAGATTCTATTCTTGTCTAAAATCCTATGTTTTTTTGCAAGCAATACAGCATTTTTGCTCATTCTCAAATTTTATAGGACTTATGAGTAATCTTTTGGCAAGTTTTGTTCATGCCACAGTAGGTGGACTTAAACTCTTGCATCAAGAGTTGATTGAAATCTCTCTTGCGAAGATGTGACTCATGCAAATTAGCATGCAAAATCTCAGCGACAATTACAAATTGGCTGGAACTGATGCCAGCAATTTATATTTCTTTTGTTTGAGAGATTTGAATCTGAAATCTCAAATGTTAATAGAAATGGTCAGTGTTGGGAGCAGCGCTGAGCTTTGTGGTCATTTTTGTTGCAGTTGATTGAGAGGTTTAGTTTTTGATCTAAAGAAGGTTGGACTATTCTCCAAAGACTTATAGAAGCCTTAAACGGATAGTTCATACAAAACGACAGTTCTGTCATTTTACTCACCCTCAATATTTGACCTGTGGTGCAGAAGAAAATATTTTGAGAAATGTCGTCTTGTGCATATAAAAGAAGTCAGCGGGCTCTAATGTTATTTGGTTCTCAATGTTTCCAACAGAGAAAGTAAGTCACACAGGTTTGGAATAACAATGTTGACAGAATTTTCTTTCC
>NW_015505517.1:1289345-1309450 GCF_001515645.1 Sinocyclocheilus grahami | reverse complement strand
TTTGGAAAAATATTGTTGACAGACTTTTTTTTCCCCCCCCCCCCCCACTGTTCGTTGAACTGACCACTCAAATAGTTTCTCTAGGCATTAAAATGTCTTGCTGATGCACTCGTGATAATATTGTTGAATACTGGATCAGTTACATTTTTTTGTTCTTCTATTAAATACATGTCAGGGAGTCTGGCTCGTAATCAGAATTTTATTAGATCTTCAATCTCAGTCTGCTTTTATTCCCTGTAAGTTGCTGCTTAGAATATGGTACTATATGTGTGTGTAAATATGTGCGGCATTATTGATCGCAAAGAAAAGCGGCACTAGACTAATAAATGTTTTCTCTACTAGCATTTAGCGGTGTGCTTTCAGTCAGGTTGAAACACAAGGTTTGCCACTAAGCCTATGAATAATTCTGCCTTCTGATAGTCAAGGTTGTGTTTGATGTAGTTAAGATGAATTTGTGGTACTGATTTAAATGCACTGTTTCCAGATTGCACTGCTCTTGCACTGCTCTGTTGTGCGTGTTGCTGCGATGACCTTTTAATAGGTCAGGCTTGCATGACACTGCTGTGTGCGTGCGTTTATACTCTTCCTGTGGCCTTGTGTGTCTTTGTGCACATGTAAGTTCCTATTTTTGCTGAAAGAGAAGCTGGTTTCCAACTCCTCACTTCTGTAAACAGGATTGTTTTTTTGGGGGGGGATTCTCTGAATGATGAAAAAACCAGCTATTCTTCTCAGTGCAGAGGAATGCTGACCTCTGACCCTTCACCTAGAACAATACAGATCTGTGTAATTAATTTTAAGGTCAGAGGTTATATGGAAGAGACAAAGGTCGGAAGTTGTATTTAGGACAGATTATGAGAAGGAGATTGTCCTTGGTGAGCATTGCTTTCTGGACCAATTGTGCTCGTTCCGTACTGCGTGATAATTGTGTTTTTGGATGGCAGTAGATAGATTTTAGCATTTGTTTTCTCTCAGGCCTGTGTTCTAGTAATCTGTCATGTGTTTATGACCAAATATGAGTGCTTTCAGTAGTTGTAAGTCCATTATGTAATTTTCAGCCCCACACTGAATCTGTAGGATTTTCAAAAGATTGGATTGCATCTCATTCAAAAAACTCAACATGCTGTAGCCCTTTCTTGTTTATTTAATATTTTGATATCATTTGAAAACTGTTTAACTACAAAAAACGTAGTATTTCCAGGTCAATTGACCTAATTTTCCCATATTTAAATTAAATCAACTCCCCTGTAATCAGCACCGAATGCAGAAAACGGCAGCAGAATCTGTGTGGTCCTGCTCATGACCTAGATTCAACTCCTGAGAAACTGGCCCAGTGGTGAAGTTTTCATTTAAAAGTGCTTTATTTCTTTTGATTTGGTTTTCTCTGGTTTTCCTGAAAATAACATAGCTTATTCTGAATAAACAGATCCGATGTGGATACCACACAGTGCCTTTTATCTAAATCTCTGCTATGTTTGATAAGCACAGACAATTATTCCCATCTGTTTCTTTTTCATTCTTCTTTCTTTCATCTAAGTAGAGCATTTGACAACCTTTAAACTAAAGTGGAACCGATCAGAATGGCTGATTGCTGCTCAGTCCATCCTGGTTCATCCAGTGTTGTTTTTTAAAACTACAACTACTAAAAATAAATAAATAAAAAATAGACATTTTGCCTTTGCAACTAACTGAAATGAAAGAAGTTTTAATTGGAGTATTAAATTACTAAAACTGACATTAAAACAATATATAAAAAATGAAAAAAGCACAAAATTAAATTGAAAACTGAAAATATAGAAACAAAAGCTAACTCCAAATATTTGTAAATACAGTCATTAATAAATATAATACTAAAATAAGACTGTGTTTGTCTGTGATCAGCTCTACATCTTATGTTTACTATTTTTCAAACAAGAAAAAAGATTGCATGTTAAATGTCAGTTATCCTCTGTTGGTGTTCGGTTTGCTGTCATAACCATTTCATAAATATATTACAGAAACTTAACATTTGCCTCATTTGAACAGGCACCCTCCCATTGCTTCGGATGTTTATTTCAGTGTAAAATCAGTAGGATTTTTATTTTTTTTTCTGGTTGTTTGTTTTGCTACTTATTGTGTTTTTCAATTGTCATTTTTCACCAAATATGTCCCAGAAGCTTTAAATACTGTATGTGTGTATGTGTAAAATGTTATTTTGGAGCTCTGATTCTCATGTGTGATTATTAATCTTGGTCTTTTTGATTTCCTTTTTAATGATCTGTAAATATGAATGACTTTGCCATCTCTTAATATTGTGGGAGGCATTCTGAAAGTGTTAAGAGCTTGATGCAGATCCATTGTAAAACCTGCAACTATGAAAAATATCCCATTTTAAAAATGTAACAAAATGAACATTTAGACAAAACAAAAGTCTCCTGACCATCCAGCACTTGACACTGGAAGAATCACACTCCCACAGGGCTAAAAACATAATGCACAAATCACCGAGAATTCAGTGTTATAAGGAGACCTGTGCCCTTATGTTAATAAAATGGCTTGTTATAGAAGCTTTAATTTTTTTTCATATAAATTTTTATCTGATGATCTTTATTGTTACCTACATCATTATGTTTGAATATTATGCTCAATAAAAATAAAAAAGGCTATTACTTTGGTCTATTTTTGAAGAAAAACAAATAAAGAAGTGGTATCTTATTAACAGAATCATATGGCTGGGTTTGATAAGCACACATTTGATCAGTCAAGTGTTCAAATTTTATTTATTTTTTTGGATCCCCATTAACTATGCCCTAAAGCATTGCTAGTCTTCCTGGGGTCCACACAACACTTAACATTCATACATTATTAAATACATAAAAAAATTTTTTTTAAAAGTTAAAAACATTCTCCACATTCCAAAGCATCTCTATAAACATTTCTTCCACCATTTTTAATATCTATAACACCTACTAATATAAAAAAAAATTATTGCTCATTAAATTAATTCCTACATCTCTGCCTTTTAAAATCAATTTTCCGTGTTATCCTAATTAATGGAAATGGTAAAAGATTCCATGATTTCATTACCCTAAATGTTACTGTATGTTTAAGAAAATTAGTTTTAGCATTAGGGAGTAGAAGTCTTCTACCCTCTGTTGCTCGTCTCGTAGCATATTCATGTGACTGAACATTAGATTGTAATTGATTATAGTACTGATCCAATGGAGTTTTTGGGCCTGTTTACACCTGGTCATTTCATGTGTTTTCGCTTGAAAACGGATATAAATCCGATCTTCAATTCCCGCACTATATTTAAATTTAACGGAGTTCACGTCAACGAAATCAAAAGATAAGCGCTGCATTTGATTAATTATCAGCTCATTTCAAGATCAAAGACCACAATAGGAGAGTGCGCGGCATCAGCACTGGAAAGATAAGTTTGTCTTACTACTTTTAAAGGGGTCATATGATGCGATTTAAATTTTTCCTTTCTCTTTGGAGTGTTACAAGCTCTTGGTGCATAAAGAAGATCTGTAAAGTTGCAAAGTCTAAAGTCTCAAATCCAAAGAGATATACTTTATAAAAGTTAAGAGTTAACCACGCCTACCTAAAACGGCTCGTTCTAACACTGTTCCTCACTCAAGCCCTCGGCCTCTGCTCACTCTAGGCCGCCGCCGCTCACTCAATGCCATCGTGTGTGACGCTGTTTCGTTGTGAAACCGAAACTACTTTGTTTGGCCTTCCAAAAGAGGACACGACTAGAAATCAGTGGTTAAGTTGTATTTACAACACTGTTCCAGAACACTTCAACCCAGATATTCAGATGTGTGCAGCACATTTTATGGAGGACTGTTTCCTGATCCTGGAAGAGTAGACTACAATGCCGGCTGTTCTGACTCACAGACTGTAAGTATGTTTTTTAATAACTGATTAATTATAGTCTAAAATAAAGAAATGTCTTTATGTGTGTGTGTGTGTTAGTTTGGGTGTGTGTGTGTGTGTGTTCGTTTGGCCATTTACAGCTCTTTGTGGAATGTGTTTGAAATCAGATTGCAGGATGCTCGTGGGGGCTGGTTCTAATCTTACTTGAAGGCGAAGAACCATTTGGCAATTTACACCCCTATACGAACGTAAAGTTTCTGACCAGAACTGTAATTTATATGCAAATGTCAAAAGGCTAAAAGGGGTCTTTTAAGCCATAAACAGTCCAACGCACATGCATGATCCTACGCAGACGCTACAACTTGTTTTATGTTTTGTATCATAATTGATACATCAGACTTGTACAGCTCAAATATGATATGGTGAGAGATCATACTCAAGGAAGAAGAAAAAAACAGCTCAATTTTATTGGATTTTATAGGCCCAAACAGAGCAAAAATATTCAAATTAGTGCAGATATGATTTATACTGCCAAAAAGTAAAGATGAAATTCTCATAGCTTGTAATGTAAATCACTGAGATCTTTATAACTAATATTATATACAGAACATAAGTTCCAGTCCAGTAATGATCTAAAAATATTACTAATATTATAAAAGTTTATAAATATTATATCAGTCCTATGTTTAATTTATAAAAAGCACAAAAGACGTGTACCATGACCTGAACATATACACTGTCCAATCATACAACAGAAGGCATGTAGTACATTATGAACAACAGGTTTTTCAGCACAGTGTTGATCATGCTGATCATTTAAAGGCCTTAGAAATGCATGTATCAAATATGATACACTAGGCTTTACAGCATTAAAGACTGGTTGTTTTGTTTGCTTGCTGGCACAGGCCTGTGTGAATGCATACCTACTCATCACACACCGAACACTTTAATACACAGCTCTTTGCTTCTCATATGCTAGGGTGACCATACGTGCCATTTTCCCAGGACGCGTCCTGGCCAGGATTTCTATATTGCCTAAAATATCTAGGTTTTGGCTTTGTTTGCGTGTGCAGACCGATCGGTGTATGACATCAAAATAGTCACCCTATCATATGCACTCAGCCACAAATACACTCAACTATAAGCAGTCTGAAAAAAAGGTTTACTTAAGGTTTATATCTCATGTCAAATTCTCATGTCAAGGCCTTGCTATTTAATGTTTCTTTGGGGACTCTCATGCGTTCCCTACAGGCTAAAAGAATACAGAAGGACAGGATTTTGGAAAATATGATCATAAAGGTCACCATGGGCCTGCTGTACTGCTCAAGTCAGCAAAACACTTCCTGTCCTCATCTGATGACAATGCTGATTGTTGTTTCAGATGGCAAGTTTCACTCCTGTTTGTGTCCTTTGGGAGTTTAACAAAGGCGACAGGCGGACAAAGGAAAAAAGCATCTTCTATTCTCATCACAATGATACCCTTGTTACATTATACTCTTTCACTCTCCAATATAAATGTCCCAGTTATATGGTATTTTGATGTCATACACCGATCGGTCTGCACACGCAAACAAAGCCAAAACCTAGATATTTTAGGCAATATAGAAAACCTGGCCAGGATGCGCGTGTCCTGGGAAAATGGCACGTATGGTCACCCTATCATATGCACTCAGCCACAAATACACTCAACTATAAGCAGTCTGAAAAAAAGGTTTACTTATGGTTTATATCTCATGTCAAATGCTCATGTCAAGGCCTTGCTATTGAATGTTTCTTTGGGGACTCTCATGCGTTCCCTACAGGCTAAAAGAATACAAAAGGACAGGATTTTGGGAAATATGATCATAAAGGTCAACATGGGCCTGCTGTACTGCTCAAGTCAGCAAAACACTTCCTGTCCTCATCTGATGACAATGCTGATTGTTGTTTCAGATGGCAAGTTTCACTCCTGTTTGTGTCCTTTGGGAGTTTAACAAAGGCGACAGGCGGACAAAGGAAAAAAGCATCTTCTATTCTCATCACAATGATACCCTTGTTACATTATACTCTTTCACTCTCCAATATAAATGTCCCAGTTATTTCCTCTTGTTTAACCTTCTCTAACAGTTTTTGAAAACAGTAGAAACCAATTTAAAGCTGTACTAGGTTAAAATTTGTATTTGAAAGCGTTTCTGGCAAAGTACCATATATACAATTGGTTTTGAAGTGACTTACAACGAATTTAACGTTTGAATATATATTATGGGATTACAAACAAACAAATAAATCGTTGTTAAATATGCCAGGCGTGCATTTTACAATACAGAGAATCACTGCCAGTGCCATCTAATGGCGGCAAAGCGCTGGATAGTCTCTGTTTCTAACATCTTCTCATGTTAGACACGAAAACGAATAAATAATGTGTCTTGTTACAGTTCTTTTAAGTTTTACAACAAATGAAGCAAGTGCCTCGTAAAACGTGTCCGTTGCGGAACTAATGTTCAGCGTCACTGTGTTTCCGGGGAGAAGTTAAGGAGGTGGCACACTGATGTCTGTCAAAATACGATCGCATGTGAGTGTTTTATTTTGTGCAATAATTTGTATCGATTAAATAAAAATATTGACTAATTGTACTAGTTTTATTAATGATCAGTATGTTTTGAGTACTTTAGACTGTGCGATTTCTACTTTGTTGCTATGTCTTATCTATTTGTTTGTTAGGTTAACTTGTCTACACTTATTATGCAAAGAAACAGTCTAATTCTAATTCACCTCCTTGGCTGTCATGTTTTTAATTATAGCCGTGATTTTGACAGTAATTCTGCATCACTTTCCAGATAATCGAGAAATAATTGTTTTAACCTGAGTCATATCGGTTTAGTGATCTCTAATGGTTTATGTGTATCGTTTAATATGAATTTTGGGTTCAAACCACTGTGTCCTTGATCAAGATCAGGGGTTTTCAGGTTTTTCCAAGTGGTGTCCATGGAGAAGTTTAAAGAACAACAATGCAAAAAATAATAATAAGTAAATAAATCAGATATAAAAATATATATAGATGCCATTTAAATTTTAGGATGACAGCTTGGGGATGATCATATTTGGGGGTCTGTGGCACTTAAAAAATTGAAAACCCCTGATCTAGTCACTAAACAATGACTTCTTAAGTCTAGTAAATAGTACAGTAAATCAGTGGTTCTCAATTGATTTCACTTCAGGACCCAGATTTTACATTTAGCAACAAATCATAGTCCTTAGAATTAAACATTTAAATATTTTAATATTAACATGAACTGTATGATTATGCAAAATAACTGCTTCATAAAATGAATAAGAAAATTGTCAATCATGTTTTTTATTGGTCTCTTCTGTGTCCATGGTTTCATTCTCTCAGCAGGCAATAATTCGCCATGTAAAACACAAATCTGTCACCAGTAGAGAACCTCTGCTTTAGGTCACTTCAAATAAAAGCATCTGTGAAATGACGCTCTTTTCTTTTAAGGTGCCAGAGTAATCGGTGACGATGATGGACACTCTGGAGGACACCTTTAGGACTCTCTCCATCACCAGGAGGCTGCAGCCCAGTGAGGCCACGTACATTTTGGAGCTCTCCTGTCCCAGCAGTGGGTCAGATGTGCTGGCTGTGTGCTGCTCCAATCACTCTGTGCACCTGCACAGCAGAGAGACGCTCCGCCTGGTGGGTGACTTCCATGGTCACACGGCTCCTGTGTGTGGGGTGCGTTTCTCTCATCTCTCCCCTCACCTGCTGTTCAGCGGCTCAGCCGATGGGACACTGCGGTGCTGGGACGTCCGGCGGCCTGGTTCTGTTGCCACCCAGGTGTTCCGCAGCGATTTGACACATTCGTACCTCTCGTTTGATGTGAGCTGTAGTGATCGTGTGCTGTGCGCAGGCACGGAGCAGGTGGGGGAGGACAGTTTTTTGGTGTTCTGGGATACCCGTATGGTTCGGGATGGAGGTGAGATGGGCGGTCTGCTGGGCGTTTACTCAGAGTCACACAGTGATGACATCACTACGGTGAAGTTCCACCCACGGCAAGCAGACCGCTTGGCTTCTGGAGCCACAGATGGGCTTGTGAACGTGTTCGATCTGAGTCTGGGTGGAGAGGATGATGCACTTGTCACCACCTGTAACTGCAATTCCTCTGCAAGCTCCCTCTGCTGGACAGGTAGGCAGCAACAACACACCTGACTGAGCAATCCAAACTATATAACAGTAAAACTTGAGCAGTATTTTTTTTTTGTCAAAGTGTACACGAAACAGAGTTCCCTTAGTCATTTAAAATATCAGTATATTTCAATTTTGATGACCAGGCCTGTAAAACACTTCCATGTTTACATTTTTTAAATATTAATATTAAAAACATAATAATAATAATTATTATATATAGATTTCATGCTTAGCTATTAAATTGTGATGACCAGGCTTGTAAAATGCTTCTTAAGATGTTTTAAACATTTCTATGACATTGAAATGTTTATATAATCATAAAGAATATTTTTTCCTGGTATGCGTAGCTATTAAATTTTGATGATGACCATGCCTTTGATGACAATTTTTACAAATTGCTATGACATACTACTATTATTACTACCACTACTACTACTACTACTACTAATATATTTATATAGGTTTTTTTCTTGGTATGCTTAGGTGTTAGATTGTGATGACCAGGCCTGTAAAACACTTTTTCAAAATATTAAATTTAATAATAAATAGTCATTGGTATGCTGTAAAATAATCTGCTACAAATTATGCAGTCACTTTTATGTAATATATATGAATATATATGTTATTTTATGTACATTTTTGTAATATATGACATAAAATTGATCAATAATAATAAAAAACAATTATATAAATAATATACATTTTTGTAAATATGGAAATGTAAACAATAATAATGATTTTTAAAATAAATTCACTTGATATGAATATAATCAAACAATAACAACAGGCAAACTGATAATAGTATAGAATATATACTTTTTTTTTTTTTAGCTATGCTTTGCTGTAAAATATTTAATTGACTAGAAATTGCCTTTTCTAAGTACATTTACTTTCAGTTAATTGGATAAAATGTGTGGGAACCCTGTAAGCATTTGTATATACAGATTGGCTATTTAAGATGGCATAACTATTTAAAACGTATTATTACCAAGTAATAAAAAACGGCTGAAAATGTTAAACATCACCAAATTTGTACTCCCCAGAACCCTAAACTGTCATTTCATTTCTTCTATTAACAGGCAAAGATCTTGACCAGCTGCTTTGTCTGACCCATGATGAAGGGCTCCACCTGTGGGACGTGGCTCGCCCAGACAGCGATGACACTCTGACCCTTCTGAGTTCGGCTGATGCTCGAGCACTTGTCCAGCTCCCTGATGGAGCCTCGCTTGAGTACTTTGTGGGCGGTACATGGCTGTCAGATGAGGAGCGTATTCTGTTAGTGGGAGGGACTAATCATGGAGAGCTCCACCTCCTGGACTGCTGTGGGCGTGGTCTGAGGTTCATTAAATCCCTCAAAGGGGGCCATTCAGCTACAGTGAGGTGCTTCCAGTGGGATGCGATCAGTCAATCTCTGTTGACGGGTGGGGAGGATGGCCAGTTGTTGCAGTGGAAAGCAGGAGCAGAGGAAATCAGTGTGGGGAAGAAAGATTCTCTGAAAAGCATCTCCTCCATGCAGCTCAAAACTAAAGCTCACAGAAAACAAGCTATACAGAAAGACCGCTCAAAACTAGCATGATTACATGCACAGGACAAACTCAGATTTCACTAAGAGACAGTTGACACCGAAACAAATCGGTTATTTGACAGAAATCTCAGAGAAATTGCAAAGAGCACTAAGCTACTTTGCTCTGATGCCTTTGTTTTCACAAATGTAGGGATAATAGATAAAGATACGCTTTATGGAGACTAAATTTGAATCTTCTGCCTTATAAAACATATAGCTTATTATAGACATTGGCAGAATTTAAACAGTTTTGTAGTTTTAAAATGTAAGTTGTGAACAAATTGCTACATAAGAATTACAACTGTTGTTTGATTTGTCCAGCAGATAAACTCTCATCTATGTGGTAGTTGTTGTCCTCATGTAAACCATTACATGTCTTGTGTTTTGTTTGCAACATGTGTTTTAAAAGTGTTTCATAAGATCACTTTTGAGGTTAAACACATGACTTGAAAATGATAAAATTGTCTTCTGGGTTTCAGGACTACAAACTGAAGCTGTATTGTATTAAAGGAATAGTTAACCCAAAAATGAAAATTATCTTAAATTGTACTCACCCTCAGGCCATCCAAGAGGTAGATTAGTTTGTTTCTTAATCGGAACAGATTTGGAGAAATTTTGGTTTGAACTCTCATTCTGACTGCACCCATTCACTGCAGAGGATCCGTTGATGAGCAAGTGATGCAATGCTAGATTTCTCCAAATCTGTTTCGATAAGAAACAAACTCATCTACATGCTGACATGAGGGTGAGTACATTATCAGCAATTCTTATTTATTTTTAACTGTTCCTTTAATGCATGGAGATTTTCTGGAATATCTTGTCTTAAATGTTTTTATATGTACCTTGGAGGGCTGCATCGGCACCCCTGAGATACTTATGTCAGAATCAGTTTCTAATCAATTATGCAAAGTGCAACCATAATCACACCATGTCTGCATTCTTTCTATGCAAAGGGTTTACATTCATGGACAAAAATGGTGGTTATGTTCTTAGCAAATACATTTTACAAAATCATCTGTCAAGAATTGTATGTTTTGTGTTTTTTGTTACTTTTTAGCATGGACTAACCCATAAGAACTTCTGAAATTGTAAATAGAAATAGTTTCAAGAGCTGCAGAATTAATTCTACAACTTCATAATCTCACATTTTATCCTGAGGTTTTTTGTTGTTGAATCTCATTAGTGATTTTGAATAACTACTGAGTGTGCTTTGAAATGCAAATGTGACTTGTAAACAGGCGCGTTTGTCTCTGAGATTTATGAGCTCCCCAGTGTCACCCACTTTTCAGGGTAGCTTCTACAGTTTTCAGTGTTTGATTCTCTCAGTGTAAACACTGAGAGTCCAGCTAAGAATTCTGATGTAATGTAAGCCTGGTGAGGTTTACTATGCTGAATTCAAGACATGCCACAACAGGACAGCCCTGTTCATTTGTTCGTATTCCATCGATCGGAAACTGACCACCATCAATAATATTCAACAATGTCGCAGAAAGTGATGTGAATTCGGAATTTGGCATCTAGCACAAAAAAATGACTGCTGAGAGACAAACTGAGAAACTGTCAATTGCGTGGTGTTTGTGGATGCTATGCGTGTTGTAAATGCCCTTAAATATACAGTAAAGAATTACGGTTTCAAATGCATACATTTATCTGAATTGGAAGCCACCATAAAATCCCTAGCAAGCAACTGTCATTTATTTATTTAATTTCTAAAACGCATTAATACAACTAACGTTACATCATTTTTACAGTTTGGTGCCTTTCAATCCCCAATACAAGTTATGGCATTGCAGATTTATATATATATATATATATATAAGTAGTATGCTTCTAATGAGCTGGTTAAAAACAATAAATGTATATGTATTTTATTACATGCTGCTTTAGGTCTAAGCCTCAAATTTCACAAATTAAAAAAAAAACATTAGGCTATATGGACTAAGGTAATTTATTAACTTTAACATGTCCCCGTTTATGATGAAACATAAGTAGGTTTCATTTGACAAAACTTTCAAAGCCCAGAAGGCACTGAATCGTAGCAAAGACTATTATTTGAAATTCAATGAAACAGCCCAGAGCGTCTCTGTTGCGTAATCAGCCGTTCCCTGTGTACGCAATGACGTGATGCCTACGCGCGCGCTCTCGTCACTCATTTCCTGAAGCGTACACGAAGCCGTATGATCCTGATGCTCGTGCGATGTGCTGATAGTTCACGCCAGGTGTGCTCTTCTTTGGAATGAGACGCTCCTCATATGGGCTGGGCTCTTATAGAGGTTTAACTTCATTCCTGAAGAGATTGATTATTTCCTTTTCTTTTTTACCTGTCCAGACTGTCACCATTCTGAATAAAGATGCATTAGTGCTATGAATTTTTTTTTTTCTATTCAGTTCATTTTTATTTGTTTAGTGCTTTTCACGATAGATATAGCTTTAGAGGATGGTTTCTTAATAAACTTAGTATTGGCAAAGTGTTCAAGATTTTAATATTAATTATGTAGTTATTTTACTACATTGTAATAAAGTACATAACAATTAAAATAGTAGGTGACTCTTTCCTGCTCGCACACACCTCAACCCAACTTCTCTATTCATCGTTAGAGAAGCCTTAAGAGTTTTTCCCGCCCATGCGTGGTGATTGACACCTACATCGTCCAATCATGTTCCGAGGAATCTTCAAACTGACCAATGGCGTGGCACTGTAGGCCCGAACCCGGCCCAGCAGCCTAGAGCGCGTCCGTGTTATGTGTGCCATGGACTCAGCCCAGTAATATTGACAATAGGGCGAAAAAGGGACCGATATTCCCTAATAAAACATATTTTCTGGATTAAAATAACATATTAACGCGGTGTGTGGACGTACAGAGATACCCGGGGATGTTCGTATTTCAGCTGGATCCTTTTCTATCGTCGGAAATTTGAGTGTTTGATGGGATTATTGCTGTGGGTTTGGCAGTTTTTAAGGCCAAAAACCGATTTTGTGTCTTTCTTTTTCTTTTTCTGCTGCTTCAAGAGGCCTTGAAGGAGGAAAGACGGTTAAAAACACCCAAATCAGCTCCTCACATCGAAAACATCAAGGTAAATTAAATATTTGAATGGTGTTTGCCTATCCTGCTCAAGTTTAGATCCGGTACATTTTGGTGTTTCATATACCAAAGTAAATATGTCAAATAAATGAAGTTAAGCTCTAAGAACACTTTTTATACAGAGTTTGTTAGGGGTTGTGTACCTAAAGGGGGAAAAAATGTAATCATGCTTTTTATATTTCTCACACATGTAAAGCAACATTTGAATGGGTGTATGAGTGAAAATCCGTGAAGAAAGCTTGTTCTGGATCTGTTTTTGTTTTATTGGTGTTCTGGGATGCAGTAGGTCTTTGTCAGCTGCTTGTGTGTGTGTACACCATTAGGAGATCATGAACCTGCATCATCTGCACTCATATGGACTGTAGAATTTCAGAGGTTTCCACTTTTTTTTCTGTCCTTTTTGAAGGAACCACAGTGCCAGACTGCTCTTGTGAATCTCCAAACTTTGTGTCTATTCATTACGGACTAACCCACCAAATACAAGTTGTTCTGATCACTACTCCTCTATTCTTTGCCAACTTCTTGCTTTGGCTCAGTGGCACTGTGCCTCTGTGCCCTGTTTCCATGGTCTGGTTCATTTCAGCTGCCTGGCAGTTTGGCAGTTGCAATATCTCATCATCAACGACAACACATACATCCCATGAGTGGTTTACAGTAGGACTGGTTGTTTTGGGTGACCTTCAGTCAAAACCAATGGGAAAGGTTCTCTCTAAATACCTGGTTATAGAGATTAGGGCCAGGGCATCAGTGGCAGTGTGTTTTAGCTTAATGGCGGGGCATGAGTGTTTCGTAGATTGTGGTTGCTGGGTTCACTTCTTTGTCAGTCAATCCAGTGGTTAAGCCCTGGGATGTTTTTATACCTGCATATCTTTATACAGGGCTGGATCGCTGAACAGCATGGACATTTGGGATTATCTCTCACTATATCATAAACTAGCTCAGTTGCACTGCAATAGAGATTGCTTGATTCTATCTATCTATCTATCTATCTGTGTAGACAAAGATGAATTTTGTGCTATAAGTTAAAATGGGCTGAGTAAGGGATTTAGTTTTTTCTTTTTTTGCAGAAATTTGTTGTCTGTGTCTTGGTCTCATACAGAAATCTCACTGTGAATGTCAAACCAGGGTGAACTTTATAACAGGAGAGGAAGGAACATGGATCTTTTTCCTGCTCTCACCTTATCATTCTTACAAATGTTTATGTCCTGGTCCTATTTCACCCCACATTATATTTATTTGCATGTCAATTAAGTACTTTTTTCCTTTAGTTTCTCATAATATAATTTTTGCTATTACAGTAAAAACGTTGTAATATAAATCGTACATATGTTGGTAGATTTCAAGGTTGATTTAAGTCACTGATTCATTCAAATGCAGTAAATACTACCAACACATATTTTTTATTTATGTTTTATATATGTTTTTAAAATAATTTATATCAGCTTTTGCATTGTGATAATGAGATTTATGGTGTAAATGTGCTTTACGCTTTTTTTTTTTTTTCTTCTTTTAAAAAAAAATCAAATTATGTGTTGTGTTTCTTTCAAATGTGACTTATCTCAGCTTTGGGACATTCTCAGAGTCTTAACCACAATGACTGCTTGTGTTAATTGATTTCTGCTGACCTTATGTGTTTTCGTCAATGTTCTCTTTTGCGATTGTTGCTTGCATTCATTGTTATTGTACATGAGAGAAAAGGTTTATACCTTTTACAGATAGTGATACTGCCAGGCCTGTTGTTTCTGAGAACAGGAGAAGTGGCTCAGAAAAGGGATGACATTGTTTGTGGTGGGCTGCACAGTGCAGCATTATGGGATGTCATCAATAGACGTTGGCAGCATCTCACTCGTTTGATGTCTGCTAATTGAAACCTCTCAGACTGCAATATCAAAGTGCTCTGAATAGTCGGATTAAAGACCACACTGGTTTTGGACTGTCCAGTTCAGATAATCAGTTGAAATGTACTTTTCTGTGCAAATTCATTTGTGTCAGCTCAGAGATTTTGCTTTCAAAAGACACAAAATAACTGAGTTCAGTTCTACATCTATGACTTAAGCTTCTTGAGTTCCACTAGCATGATCAGAGGAAATTTTAGGTTGTTTTTCTCTCCTTCTTTGCTTCCCTGGCCTGTTGTTTTTCTTTTTTCTTTCTCATTCTACCTGTTAATTCTGTGTGTTTATCTGCTTTGATATCATGCATGTAATTTAAGCTGACACCAGTAGACCTGTGAAAAATCCTGATTCAGACTTTTTCGGTCAACAGAATCCTGCTGTGTTCTACACGCCTCTTTTCATTTTGTTTTGTTTTTTGCTTATGAATTTGTTTTCATTCTGTTTTATCTTTCATCGCAGGGTGCATTCCTGCCTTTATTTACATCTCCTGCCTAGATTTTCATTTTACCACCACATTTCCTTCCTATAGCCATTTGTGGTTTGTTTTATAATTACAGTTGCTTTTGAATTGCAAACTTCTTTGTAAGAAGGCATTAAAACAGGTCTGGATTTAGTGCTGCTTACACTGGACCTGCAAAACACAGACATAATGAAAATACACACACACATCACTGATCTGAAGACCTCAGTACAACTAATGGCTGTTTACGGTGCTGCTGGAGAGCAACTTGACATACTCTTTTATCTTGTTTTTCCACTACACACTTAAATATCTGGAATTATTTAATCCATCATAGAACACTCCTGCCAGGTTCCTACAGAATCTGAGTTCACAGATATTGTTTTCTTTTGTGTATGTGTTGTTTTGCAGGAATAACTCGCTATTAATCATTCTGTAATTATGTAGCCTGATTACTGTCAATGACGGTAGGAGTGTGTTTACCTGTAAATATTTTGGTTCATAATTACTGAGTGCCTTGCAAATATTAGACTCGAGATGATGCAAAATATGTTTGTGTTCTCTAATTGTATTCATCTAAAAACTTTACAGAGTGATCATGTTAACGAGTAACAAGCAGTTGTTTATAGCCATAGCAAATTAAATGAAGACGATTATGGTCATTATACAAACATTTGGTAGTGTTTCTTTGACTGTCATATACTTTCATTCATTACTCAAAATCTGGGCTCTTATATATACACACAACCCACTAACTAAATCTGTAGCGTTTATGACTGGTAAGTATTGTCCCAGCATTTCTGTGTAATTTTAAATGAAGATCAAAAGCAAAGTCAAAACTTGGAGACACTTCATGTAGGGTTGTTTCCAAACAAAACAGAGCAAATTAATCCATTAAAAATGGGCCGTTCCTTAGCATTGTTAGCAAAGTGAGCCTGGTGGCAATGGTCACTTCAAGGAAGTATTTTTAAATGTTTGTGATCATATGATCGTGGGAGGGGATTTATTTTGAAAGCTGAGGTTAAGATCTTATATTGGACATTATAACCCTCAGTTGTTCTCATGCGCCCAAGGACTATTGATGGGAAATATTTTTACACATACCACAGAGATGCACATGTTGATGCATTTGTTGCAGTGTTGATGTGTTGTCTTACACACCTCGCTCTCTTTTTCCAGGGCTATGTCCTCCGCAGCCACCACGCCTCCATCAGTGGATAAAGTAGACGGATTTTCCCGGAAGTCTGTCCGGAAAGCCAAGCAGAAACGTTCTCAGAGTTCCTCACAGTTCCGCTCTCAGGGCAAACCAATCGAACTCACACCTCTTCCCCTGCTCAAAGGTGACTCACTCACGATTACTAAATGCTCTCATAACCACTTCTGCTCTGAAATCACTTGAGCTCTGAAAATCCCTGATACAGAGTAGAATATAATTCTGATTCAGACTGCTTCAGTGGTCTATAAAGCTTTACAGTAGAATAAGAATACAGATTTGCTGTAAATGTAGCATTTTGCTGAGGTCTCATGTGTGAACTGGACTCGTTGTCAACACGCTAGTGTTGTTTGCTTTATTAGATTAAGTTGTTCTTTAATAGTTATGTTTTTTAATAGTTATCATTTATTGTGCATGTACACACATTCTTTGTGTTTGGTTCATGTGTTTGTAAATGGAAGGCACGTATCCCACATAGGGCTGGACGATATGGCCAAAATTTATATCACAATATATTTCTTAATTTCGGTCGATACGATATAATTCCGATATCGATATAAACTATATAATATTTTAGGAAAAAAATGGCGCAAATAAATAAATGTTCACCTTTTATTGGTATTTAGCCTTCATACAAACAAGAAATGTGAAATCACTGTCAAATAAATCTCAGACTCTCCTTATTAATATTTATATTTTTTACTTCAAACTATAGTTTTTGAACAGTAAGATTTTTAATGTTTTTTTAAAGAATTCTCTTCTGCTCACCAAGCCTGCATTTATTTGATCCAAAATACAGCAAAAACGGTAACATTTTGAAATATTTTTACTATTTAAAATCACTGTTTTCTATTTGAAAATATAATTTATTCCTGGAACTAACGGTTTCTCCAGTAACGGCTGTAAACAAAGCAGCTCCGCTCATGAACGCTACTTTATCAGATAAAAATGCCATCTAAACTATTCTGAAGACAGTCGGTTCCCTTCAGAGATACATTCATATAAAACACCCGCGACGTGTTATGATTTTGAAACGTGCAGTGCTCATGTTTATTCAACGATGTCAAATGCTACAAATAAATCAGTGTATGGGAAGCACTGGTAATGTATACCGAAATATCGGAAATGTGTTTAAAAATCATATCACCGTTATTGAAAACAATTATATCGCGATACATATTGATATTGAATTATTGTCCAGCCCTAATCCCACATTGCATTGTGGATATGATTTCTCTGTGTGGCTGTGTCCTCTAGTTACACTACCGTTCAAAGGTTTGTGGTCTGTGTGTTTTTATAAGAAATCTCTTATGCTCACCAATGCTGCATTTATTTGATCAGAATTACAAAATTGTCATAATATGAAGTATTATTGCTAGGGATGCTCCGATCGATCAGCCGGAGATCGGTATTGGCCGATAATCACATTTTATGATTCGATCGGTACTCACTACACTTGGCCGATCTCACGAACCGATCACAATTTGATGACGTCAACGCGTGACGATGCACATGATTTGTGGGGACATAAATGATTTGGCGCCACAGTCATGTCATCGCCGGTGTGGAAATGCTATGACGTTTCGAGAAACAATGAAAAATTTGCTATTTGTTGTGTATGTTTTGCATGATGATATGATGAATGGATGGTTAATTTTTAACAGCAGATTCAGTGACGTTAGTGCTAATCTGCGCCTCACTGCACACGTCTGTGGCGCGTTACGGCTCCACGGAAACTGGAGCTGATCGCGGCCGCTCTAATGCTTGTGTTTATACCAGCCAGCCGCGGCACGTTTCTGAAACGGCTCTCCGCGCTGCTTGGCTAAAAATAGTCTTTTGTGAGTTATCACAGCGTGGAGGACAGAACAAAACCTCCTCGGATTCGTAAGGTATAACGGTAACCTAACACGCTGATTGTGGGCTGCTTTTAAATTAACATTTTATTTATAAAACAAAATATCTTCTTTGGCCATATTAGCTTACTCAATAGCATTAACGCAGGCTTTACTCCTTTCAAACTTTATCTGGAATGTTTCTGTCACTGCAACTTCCCGATCAGGCGAACAAACACACACACACGAAATCATCTGCCTCATGAAAAAATGTATTTAAAAAAAATGTAGGCCTAGTTAATATTTTCATCATTTATGATTTCTTTTATCCACTAGCGACTAGAGTTTTTTCTACGTCACGAAAATAGGTAAATCCGGACCTGCCATCTAATGTGTGTTTTGGCCATGTAATGTTGCTGAAATTAAATATGTTATTACCTCTGAGTCAGAGCAGCGATCATGGAAGAGAGAACACAAGCAGACAGCGCTGGAAGCTGCTAATGCTCATCAGTAAATCAGTGGAAAATAAATAGAAATCATGATTCTGTCTGAGCTATGCGTTTTAAAACGAACACTAACTAGTGTAAATGTAGCCTAACAGATGTGTAAACTGAGCTTTATTAAAACTATTTTGCACTGATTTATTGTGTTGGTTACATTTTGTTCCTTTGTGCAGTGGCTCAGGAGATGAGTCTTTGAGTTTGTATAAACATCAACAAGCTGAAAAATAAAACCAAAGTTTTTTTTAGATAATGTAATCTTGTTAAAATTGATTTAATAAAATTGGTATCGAAAAAAGTAGCGTTCAGGAACCGGTATTGAAGTCAAGGTATCGATATCGAAAAATTTTGAACGATACCCAGCCCTAGTCTAGAGACCCTCTTTCGAATGAGACCACCCCCGCGTCGATAGCCCCCTAGGTTCGGGAGTTACGGATGGTTAAATTTGCGGTCCGGCGCCGACCGATCTAGCGATCCCGGGGGAATACCGACGCGTGGAGGGTGGTGTTCGAGAGGGCTCCTCGAGCTGAAGGGATCCCCCGAATTTTGTGAAGATCCGCCAGCGCATTCGCGAGATAGTGGCACCAGTCAACACTTTCACTTTAGTAAGGAGGTTTCTTGTTCAGGCAGCATTCAAGCGTTGTCTTATTCAACCGTAAGTGCCCTGCGAAGTGGACATAACATGAAATTCCACCATGATTCCAGTTCCAAGGGAATGTACACATTACATTCAAAGGGCATTTAAGTGCGCGAGACGTGAATTTATATTGTATTTATTTACAGAGGTAGGGGAGAGCGGGGCACAAAGTAGCACTTTCTCAGTTTGTGTAAATCCACATGGGGTTCAGAATATATATCTTTTTTTATCCACAGTAATTTTACACTTGTCTAGTACAAATATGTCGCTTTGTTTCATAATTACAGTGTATAAGTTTTTCTTTATTTACCCTAAAAAAAAATGGAAGTGAAATGTGACAACATGCCCCGTAGGTGGAACAGATTGTAACATCTGAGGGGCACGTTGTAACTTGACCATATGGACAGCTTAAAATCTTATCTGATCGAATGAAAAAAATGGACAGCTTTTTTCCCTTAATAAATTAAATCATCATTTAAAAACTGCATTTTGTATTTACTTGCATTATCTTTGTGTAATATTAAAATTAGTTTGATGATCTGAATCTTTTAAGTGTGACAAATATGCAAAAAAAAAATTTTAAACAGAAGGGGCCAAAAACCTTTTCACACCACTGTATGTGTGTGTGTGTGTGTGTATATATATATTATATATATATTAGGGCTGCACGATAAATCGCATGCGATATTTAACGCGCATCTTGTCAGAAAGCCGGTTCTGTAATCAGCGGTAAATCTCCATCACCTGCGGGCTTTCACATTGAGCAGCATTAACTACACAGAGCCGTTGTTCACTGACTAGCTGCGCCAAAAATCGCACGGATATGAACGTGGTTTGGCGCAGCTAGTCAGTGAACAACGGCTCTGTGTAGTTAATGCTGCTCAATGTGAAAGCACGC
>NW_015505517.1:1266180-1285792 GCF_001515645.1 Sinocyclocheilus grahami | reverse complement strand
AAAAAAAACACATAACAACAGCACAACTAGGAGAAAAAAAACCTATCAAAAGTTACTCCAGCACTCCTTTCTTCCTAAACACTAAGAGCACTCAAATCAATCATCACGAACAGAGGAGTGTTTTTCCTTGGGAAACTTTGGTGAATTGTGAAGCTGAGCCAGTATTGTGCTTTCCAGAGTAATGCATTATGATTTTTCAGCTTCAGGTGGGATTTCTCTCGACACGTCGCGCTCTTGTGATGTAGACAGCGGCCGGGATGAATGAAAACGCAGGAGGGAATACATATGGCGAAGGAATGTCGGACTTCATTCCCAGAGAGCTGATCCCCTTTGAACGTCCTGGATCATAAATTAAACATATGCATTTTAATAAAGCTGCACTGGGAACACGTATCCTTATGCTTCCGACTCGCTTTTATGAATGATTCTGCTCGATTTGTTTCAGCATGAGAACGGAGGCGATGAGAGCCGCATCCAGAAAGTGCAAGAGTAACGAGGAATAGTTAACGGGAAGGTCACTAAAGTGGCAGGTTCACAAACACTGCAGAAAGGTTAAGCTCTAGGAACCGCTTCATTAGCAGGATAAACTGACCCGAGGCAGGAAAACGCAAAATGTGACGCTTGGTTTTCAAATGTCAGAGAATACATTTGCATTTATCATACTCTTCTATATTTGATTTTCTTAACCCATACACTGTAAAAAAATTACCGTGAATTTAACGGTAAAAGACTGTAAAAATGCTACAGTAAAAACCTGTTAAATGGTTAACGGTAAATTCCCCTACTATACACGGTGAAAAACTGTATTGGACATTACATGTGTTGGACATTAATTTTACGGTAGTATACCGTTTTTGTAAGTGAAAAAGACCGTATAATTTACAGTAAATAACTGTAAATTGACATTCCCAGAATTCCCTGCGTTATATTTCAAATTTGATGTTTTTTTGTTGAAATAACTATGTTTATTTTTTTCTGATCAGTTTTGGATATTAGGGTTGTGTGTTACAACTAATGTTGTTAAATGAATGTTTATTGCATTATTTCAGTTTCATGTGTGTTACCGTGATGATGTTTAGTGTTTGTGTGAATGACACTGTGCAGCTTCTATATGTGTTATTATCTAAAAGGTGCTTGTGATGGGCTTTGGTTCATCGTGTGACTTTCTCATCGCCTGCATTTGGTGGTTATCAGTGTATTACAAAGCTGCAAAACAGATTTCAGTACTTCAATAGGTTGGTATATTAACATTATATCAGTTAATGAAATTACGGTATTTAACTGTAAATTTAACTTAAAACCGTAAAACCTCAAATGTTGCTACCGTATTTTTTACGGTAAAATTCCGGCAACCACAGCTGCCGATTTTTTACCGTATATTTTACGGTAAATTACGGTAAATGTTACTATTTAATTATATTTTACGGAATTTTTTTACAGTGTACGAAAAAAAAAATTTCTGGCCAAAATATATTCATGTATTTATATATAGGGTTAGGGTTAACTAGATCTAACATTTTTATTTTCTATATATTGTAACATTATGTAGTATATTCTTTGCTGCTCTTTATTCAAATGTGTTATATGTTCACACGACTTATAGAAAACCAATTAAGCTATAGCTATAAATATTAGTATTGTAATTTTACAGTTATAATGTAAAATAAAATTATTATTGTTATTAATTTTCTTAAATACTCATTTACAATGAAAAATTACAATAGTAGTATTTCTTATTTGGTTTTTATTTAGTATTTTTTAGATTATATGTATATACAAATATATATTAATAAAATATTTTAAATAAAGAATACATTTATAAATATATTTATCAAAAATTTATTTGTAATATATATATACATTTTTTATTTATTTTTTAAAATAAAATAATGCAGTGTTTTAAGAATTAAAAATAATCTGATTTTGGAGTTTGACAATGAACACATTGCAACCATGCTTGGGACGGCCCACATAAACGAGCAAAAATGCTTTACATGTCTTGAAATAATAATTTCTAAACATTAAACATTGACTGTCAGTCTTTATTCACTTGTTTCTCATTAAAATTAATTAAAGTAAATGGTGTAAATTACATCGCTAATGTCATAGAATAACACATTGTAACGCAGTGTTACAACGTGCCCCATCTGCGCAACTGGAATTTAAAACTGGTTAGTGTCTTCTGCTAGTAATCAAATCATTAAAAAAACGATCTGAACTGATAAATAACAGATTGGAGATTAAAATAATAGCAGATTTGTCATATTTTAAATGAATAATAAAAACTTAGATAAAATTTTTTTTTTACTTTGGTAAAATAAATATTCAAACCACGTGTTACAACTAACCCCCCCGTTTGTGCATCGCGCTCCCCTATATTATATTATGTCACACTTCACACTTCTCTAGTAAGTTTCGTCTGTGTGTGTGAAGTCAGTAGCGCAAACCCGTGAATGAATGTTCCGAAGTGAAATAAACTTCAACGGAATAAAGTTGAATGGAATTGAATTGAATTAAAGTTGAATAAACTTCAACTTTACTGTTCAGTGCACTGATGTCAGACTCATTTTGGATAGTAAAGTTTATTGTTAAATTTTTAAATGCCCTTACATATCTGTCACCATTATAAGTGTTTGATCACCACATTTGAGTGACCATTGCAAAAAATTTGTTTATGTATATATATTCTGTTTATGCATATACTGTATTCTATATATAGTACCAGTCAAATGTTTGGACACACGAATGGGAAAGTGTCCAAAATTTTTACTGGTACTGTACTATAATATACACAAAGAATATCGGCCGATATATCGGTATCGGCCTTTTTTAAACCCCCTAATATCGGTATCTGTATCGGCCCCAAAAAACCCATATCGGTCGGGCTCTACTAACGACCCACCCGCAAATAATCAGAATGCATTTTTTTATTACCCGACCTGCGGATTATCCGCAATGCCCGTGGATATAAGAAAAGCAAAATATGTTGGCTGCGTAAATCAGACGGACTTACTGAAAATGCTAATTCATTCTCTGCCAGCAGGTGCTTTAAAGCTGGAAAAACAGAGGTTTCCCCGGTAACGGCTATACACAAAGCAGCGCTGAGCTCACAAACGCTGCTTTATCAGGCATATAACATGCAAGATGAAACGAAAATGACATTGAAAATTTTCTAAAGGTAGTCTCCCTTCAGAAATACAGTGATATAAAACCACTGCGCCTCGTTTTGATATTTAAACGTGCAGTGCTCATGTTTATTCAACGAAGCCTTTTGGAAAATCAGTCAGTTTTGATATTGTGGCGAGCGCCACAAATAAATAAATGTATAGGAAACACATCCCACAGCACAACCACCTGAGCCCAACTTCAGTCTACTCATCACCTTAACTTTAACTGCGTTTGTAGCCGGCACCATAGCCAGACTGATAAACAAACACAGACCAGAAGTTAACTTCGGGCCAGGCGCGTGCGTCCGATAAAACCGTCTATATAAAGCTTGAAGCATCAGAATCGGCATCGGTATGGACAGATCACCATGACAAGAAATTGGTACTTAGTATCGGCTGCAAAAATGTTGATTGGAGCATCCCTAATTATTGCAAATTAAAATAAGTTTAGGTAGTGTATATGCTGGACATTTTGGCAAATATGCACAGTACACATGCTGCAAATTGCACAGATAGTAAATGTAGTATGGTAGTATGCAGTTTAAAATATAACCAGTTTTGCTTATGCATCATGGCTCTGTGCAGCTTCAGTAAGCTTGTAACATTTTAGATAGTACATCTTGACTTGTCTGTGCTTGTTTAGGATGATGACTTGTACTCTTTATGAAGTACAGATCTGCAATATTTTCTGCTATCTGCTAGTAAACATTATGCAAATACTGTGGATTCAATTGTATTATAAATGTTTTTCCAGTATTTACTGAATCACCCTCAGTTGCTGTAGGAGACACAGAGACCTTCACAAACAAGAAAACAAACAGATGCAGAGACGTATCCAATGTTTTGTCACCCTGAAGCTTGCCTGAGAATTGTGGTGTTGGTGCTGGCAGACCTAAAATTAAATGAGGAGAGATCAGTGCAGAAATCTGTCCGTTTCACCGAGGGCTTACAGTTTTATGTCAGTTGGCTGTGTGTCTGAAGAGCTTGTTTTTGTGGAGCATGTGTGATGGAGTGAAAACGTGGGTGTGTGCAATCATGTGCCTTGCATTTGTCCATTGGTCTGACTTGCTTTTTCTTCTTTCTCCTTTAAAGTTAAAAACACACACACCTTATAACAAGTGTCTAGGGCTGCACAATTAATAGAAAATATTGGAAATAATGGCTACTGTGATTAAGTAATCATAAGCGCTATTTTGAGTCTGTTTTCTATGTAACATAAAACAGTAGTTAAATTTCATTATCAAATTAAAAAAACGTAAATTACAGAATCAATAGAAATACTTAATGATTATAAATGATAAATGTGCATCCCTATTAGAACTGTAATATAACTTTTTTTCAGTGCTGCAAACGTGTATTTTTTTTAAAGAGACTGACTTATTTGACTAAATAACCTTTGAATCCATATTAGTGTGTTGAGTGGTCAAACAGGTTGATTTAGCTAGTATTTGTAGAGTGCGTCTGATTGGCCATTGCCACAGAGGATTTGTCTGTTTACCTCTCATCATATATGAATGTAAAATACAATTGTTCACTCATCAAAGAACAGGCTGTTGTCAGATTCACCTGTTTCATGTCAGACATTCACTGCCTTGCCTAGAAAATTACTGTGTTCTGCTTGTGATTCACATGCACTATTAAAGATATTGACTAGATAGGTCAGCTCTATTCATTGATGGACTAAGAAATGGAGCAGGAGTGACTGAACGTGTTTCTATTCTATATTGATGACCTTTACCCCCTGCAGAACGCTCAGTAAGGATTATGGGAAGGAGGAATCAAAGCTTCTCATTCCCTACAGGGGTCACTCCCTCAAAGGTCGCAGAGATGGTGTGTGAGTGATATGATAGGCTAATTGTAGTCATGTTTTAGTGAAGATGAGGTTCATAGCATAATACTAGTCACGGACATGATAGCCAAAATATGAATTTTACAGTTGCATTTTTGTACATTGGCAACTGTTGTGTATTTGTAAAATAATGTTGAAAGAAATTGTTCACCCAAAAATTAAAATTTGCTGAAGATTTACTTACCATCAAGCTATCCATGATGTTGTTTTCTGAACAAATTACGAGAAATTTAGTCTTACATCACTTGCTCACCAAAGGATTCTTTGCTCTCATATCTTGAATTTTCATTGCATATAACTGAATTCTAATAGGCTACATCACACAATGAGTCATTGTCCTGTATCATATTTGGTAACAACTGCATGCAATGTAAGATGTTATACACGACAGGTACAGGGTGCGTTAAATATGGTAATAATTTTAATGCATTTAGTAATTGTGCCACATTAACATGTTAAATCAACAGCCCTATTTTGAAGTTAATGATTTAATGGATTATGATGGGTTTGTTTCTTACAAATATACAGCTTTTTGCTTCACAAGACAGTTGATTGGCTATAAAGTCATTTTAATCAGTTATTTGAACTTTCATTATGACGGCACCCATTCACTGCAGAGGATCCATTGGTGAGCAAGTGATGTAATGCTATATTTTTCTAAATCTCTTCAGAAAAAACAAAAACACCTAGCAGCTGTTCATCTCCAGATTGTCAAATTGGTAAAAGAATTTATAACGTAATTCTCTGAAACTTTTCTGTATTCAGAGTCTCAAGTGTTACAGCGTGACTCAACAGTAAAGATGGCCTGCTGGCCCAGGGCCAGTGTGTGAGCATTTCAGACCTGACAGAATAGTTGTCCTTTTGGGCCAGTGCTGCATTGCCACTGTTAATTGTTCATCTCTTTTATGCCTTGGAAACTTAAATGTTTGGTTTTGCTGTGATGTATTTCAAATCGTTGTGGCTGCTAATTTTTCATCCAGATAAATTAGATTCAAAAACAAAAAGTGGATCTCATTGCAAGAAACAAAAAAAAAATCCATCTAGGCACTCACATAGCAGGCAAAATATAAAAAGCCTTTATTGTAAGACAGGGCTACATGTTAAAAAACACCAACGCGTATCAGCCCAAACAGGCCTTCGTCAGGGTGTTAGACAATAGAGAATGAGAACTAGTTCAATAGATACACCAGGCTGTGACTATACATTTTCAAGATCTAACCACTAGATGTCTCTTAGGAGTTTAAAAACTTCCTCTGAATAAATACATCTGTGACTATACATTTTCAGGATCTAATCACTAGCTGTCTCTTGGGTATTTACAAATATCAAACCATCCCAAAAGGAAAAAAAAAAGAAAACATTCAACCCAAGAATCATATCTCTAAATCTCAAAAGACATGACAGTGGAACAAAACCAATAAAAAGCACCTACAAACACATCTATCTATTACAAAAATGGAGAAAACTCAATATCTTCAGTAAGACCAGGATATGAGAGAGCATCCAATTTATGTATCCAATACGTTTCTCATGTTTTAACCGTCTTAAGTCTATCTCCACCTCTAATGTTTAATGACACATGTTCAATTCCAATGATCTTCAAATTGCTATCACTACCATGCTTGGCCTGTATAAAATTAGATTCACTTCATAAATTCAATTCACTTCACTTCACAAGATTCCCTTCACTTTTTTTGAAGATGACGTTATCTAGCTAGCTAACCTAGATAAGGTGTTGTCGAATTTGCAAAAATTGTAGTCTTGAAAGCATGAGGAAGTATATGTTGAACTGCTTACTTTTTCATAATTTGTTTTTCACATTAAAACCAAATGACTTTGTTGAATGCTTTGTTGACCAAAAGAGACATTTCCGAAAAGAGCTTCTTTCATGTTTCATAGAAGAAATTAATTCAGGTTTGGAATGACATGAGGGTGAGTAAATGACAGTGAATCATCCCTTTAGTGAACAGTGAAAATGATCATGAAGGGGGGTGTGAGAGAGAGAGAAAGCAAGACAGACTACAGCATAACGTTTATAATGTTATGGATATTTACTGGACAGAAGTATCAAACGAAACCCAGTTGCCAATAGATGGCACTGTAGAATCACTTTGCTTTCCTAAAGAGACTTATGGTGTGTTTAGTGGTGTGTCACCTGAAGGCGGAGGTTTAGACCACTCACTTCCTCTTAGCTGTTAACACTGAACCTTTATAGAAAATAATTAATAGTCAATTCATGACTTCAGTTGCACTCGATGCACTGTCGTTAACCTGTTCACATACAAGCCAAAATAATTTGAATAGAAATGCTGTTAATATTGTGAAATATCATTACAATTAAAAAAAAAAAGTGTTTTAATATATTCTAAAATTTAATTTATTCTTATGATGGCAAAGCTGAACTTTACTCCAGTGTCACACATGATCCTTTAGAAATCATTCTCTTATGCTGATTTGGAGGTCATGAAACATTTCATATCACTGTTATAAACAATTGATCTGCTTAATATATTTATTATATTAATACCATTCAAAAGAACAGCACTTATTTGGATATTTAGTGAGATTATGAATGTCTTTTACTGTCACTATTGATCAATTTCATGCATCCTGCTCCTGAATACGTTTTAATTACTTTCTGACCCCAAATTTCTGAGCAGTAGTGTACAAACTGTCTGAGAACCTTAAAACAGAAAAAGTGTTGTCTAGAGGCGGAGAGAAACTATAGGTGAGTGGGACGTGGCAACACAAGCAGCATCAACAGAGAGATGTGATCTTTTGTATCTCATCTGCGTGGGACACTCTCTCCAGCTGGATGTCAGACTGCTGATGCTGCACAATGTCATTTTACATAAGGAAAACACTGACCTGCCAACAAGTTGCCTACTGGTTCTGGATGGCTAGTAAAAATGAGAAATAAAGTCTTGAAAGAGATAGTTCATTGGAAGATGTTTGTAAATATAGATGCTTAGAGTTTTGGTCTGTGTGGTGTGTTCCTAGTAGTATTACCAGGCTCTTATTAAGCCATGTGTTCTGGCCACAATAGATACATTTCCAGCCCATCGTAATCTCCTGCCCCTCCTCTCCGGGATCCGCGCTGTGCCTCTGACCTTGCTGGCTTGAGTTTAAATGAGGAAGGCAGAAAATAGCACATTAGACACAGAGCCTGTCCGTGTTTCCGTGGGCTCAGCTCGGCCATCCGACACCTGATCTCATGGGTTCCTCTGTGGAGGTGCAGCTCTGTGCACCATACACCGTACACATAACACACACACACGAGGCTTACAAACAGTCATGTTTGATTTACTTTTTCAAATACTTTAACTTCCAACTCACTACCAGTTCCCTGGAGCTAACAACGCAGGAAGAAATTCAGAGAAAGAGAGAGAGACCTGTCTGAGTGAGTGAAAGGGAAGAGCGGGTGGTCATGGTGTATGTTTGTCATTTTGTAGATGTCTGTCTATTAGCGTTTTGTCTTCTGTGTTGTTTGGTGTTTTGGGGGCTGGTTCTGACCGTATGTGGACATGTGTGAGATCAGCAGGCTAAGTGGAGCGAAAGGTTCTGTTTGTTCACTTGGATACTGATCTTAAACGATGGTATGAGTGCAGAACGCTCTGTCATGCCCATTAGTTGGATCACAACCATGACTTGTCACTTTTGCAAATGCGAGTTCAGTGTGTTCAGAATTAGTTCATTGCTGCGTATCATGTTTATGTGACCGTTTAGAATGTTCTTTTGAGGAATTCGGCTAGGCGGTTTCTGATGTTGCAGGTTACGAGACATGTTTTATGTTTACTTTAGTGCATTAATTGCAAAGAAAACCACTCTGTTTTATTGCACTTTTATACTAAAGTTTTTGTTTAAAAATGTTTCCTGAATTGCTATTTGGAAGTTTCATGCCAGCTGCAACGTCACTGCAAAAAAAACAACAACACTGTGTTGCTCTCTCTGACTGCACTCGAAAATTAATATACAGCCCAAAATGCTGCACGTTTCGCGAACGAATCACTCTGGTTGTACGGTTCTTCCAATTGTAAAACTAATTTGGTAAGTCCCAGTCAAGGTTTATTGGTGCTTTATCCATCATAATAGATCTTTTTTTTCATAATATTGGTCAAGGTTGGATTTATGGGCTGATATTGCATATTTAATTGTGCTTATTTTCTTTATTCATGCATTGTTTTTACCGTATTTCTTTGCTAGAAAAAGCTTATTAAAGGTAATTTTTTTTAAATAGTGAATTTTAATACATAGCAGACCTCAAAATGAATATACTTTGTCTGAAATATACATTATATTGTTGTTATGCCTAAATTCACTTGTAACATTTTATAACTGAGTTTTTATTTAATTTGTTTTGATAAAAATATATATATTAAAACTACCATTTAGCAGTTCTCAGCCATAACTAGGGCTGTGCGATTAATCGAAATCATCATTAAATCGCTTTATAGCATGATTTTCCGTGCCCCCGACCTCCCCGCAATATGCTATCCGAACCAATCAGAATGCAGCACGCCTAAATGGAGCATGAGAACAGAACAGACCGGGCGGGCATACAAACGTAACGCCAGGTTCTAACACTCCGTCTGTGGTGCGTATTTTTTCCGTGCCCATGTTAATGGATCAGAGCGTTCACACTGCACGCGATTGCGGTCCGGCAGTGCGCTCCAGGAGTGGTGCGTCTGCAGCAGTCATGCTGCGATCGTTTCCGCACGGAGTCTATTTCTGCTGTGCTGCACGCGCTGAATTAAAGTGACAGCGCATTATTCGCGGTAAAAATGAACATGGATTGACATGGAAATTTAGTAATTACACCATAAATGCATATAATTAAAGTCTACTGTTTTACAGTCAGCACATGGCTTTTTGGCTAGATTTAAAACAAGGAAAAGTGCACTTTTAGATAAACAAGGCAATAATAGAAGGCACTCGTAGTGGTTTATTTTTTTATTTAAAATTATATTTATTGAGTTTAAACGTGAATGTCTATGAAAGATTGTATTACTGTACTGTGATAAAAGAGAATCACAATGCTGAAAAAGCATTTTCAGAAACAACGTTTGGATTTGAAATCAAAATAATGGATAAATGTTGTGTTTGTGTTAAACAGCCGCGGATCAGGAGCGGACAGCAAATGCGTCCTGTGCGAAAGCAAAATGAGTCCGTGCTGCTTCTGCACCGCATACACATACTGTATACGCACTGCAGACGGAGTACGTGTGAACTTGGCGCAAAATCTAAAATCTAGTACAACATCTGAGGCAACACCACAAAGAGCTCTATGACCAATGCATGGCAAAAAAATCCCTGGACACGGGATTTTTTATTTATTTTTTTTCCCTTTCATAGAGACATTTTTTTACACCTTTACTTAGTGATTATTTTGCCTTATGTCACATGTTATAGCTTTTTGATAAAGCTCTAATTGGTTTTCTTTTGGAAATATGTTTCAAATTCACACTGAATGCATTTATGACTGTAAAGCATGTCTGTGTGTGTCAAAATCGTGATTAAAATCGAAATCGCAAAATTGATCAAAGAAATCGCGATAGGTTTTTTTTTTTGTTCATATCGCACAGCCCTAGCCATAATGTGAGGAAAATTTGAGCTTATTGTATTATCTGTGCATATCTACAACCAAGTCAACTATTTTGTAACTCTGCACACATGAGATTTCATGCCTAAGTGAAAAAAGACTTCTCTTTAGATTCAGGGAACTGTTTTTGCTTGTGTGTGTGTGTTTGCGTTAAATGCATACAGTACATTTCCTTCTCTGGCTCTGTGAAAGTCACCTGCTAGTTCCACCTGTCGGAACAACTCACGCACACGCACTATGTCTGTGTAAGTAACTGGACACAACTTTGTAACCAGTACTCTCTCTCTGTGCATTTAAAACCACACACAAACAGTCTCTTTAAAGTAATCCAAGACCACCATGCCATTGAAGTGGGGTTTTCCCCACCCAGGTTTGTGAAGCAGCACGAGGCTCAAGCCATCACCATATATGAACGTGCCACTGCACCTTGGAGATCTGTTTCTCTTTAATGTCTGCAGACCCTCTGTTTAGTTTATTATGCTTCAGATCTCTTATTTAAGCATCTCTTAATACCTCAAAACCATGTGGACTGTTAAACTGACAGGAACAAAAAAATCAGTCTGGACACAAATGATAATAACCGCACGTGATTGAATCACCTGAGCCAAAATGACTGTCACTGTGAGTGTGTCTAACTTAAGCAATGGTATGGATGCCTTTTGTCTAGATGTTCATCTGCATGTCCTCTACTGTAGCAGTGTTGTTGTGTCTTGTATTCTGACCTTTTGGATGTTCATGTTTAAATGCAACTGGATAGTCATAGATTCATATGATGAGTTGGATTCCTTGGATGTTGTGATTCTGTATCTTTCCGTGAGGGTTGTGACCTGTAATACTGAATCACAGCGGTTTAGAATTGCAGCCTTGTGCGTCATTTGCAGAAGTCATTTGCTTTATTTATGTTAAAGACTTCATGATATCTAAATTGCAGGACTGCATTGAGAACTGACACTGCTTCTTGCAGCCTGTAGAGCATACAAATTGTTTACAATTAGTATGTGAGTAGGCATTATGCAGCAGTGTATGATTAAAACAGTTGTATGATACATTGACCTCCATTGCACTGCATGTTAAATTTAGTGATTTATGTCCAGTTATCATCTTATAATTAAAAATGTAGAATGACTTAGCATTAGGCCTGGGCGATAAAACAATATCGATATTTATCGACCTTCTTCGATAACGATATAAAACGTGTTCGATATAGTGCACGATATAGGCATGTGCTATGAGTGACGCAGACAGCACACACGAACATGAGTGCTGTGCCTGCCTGTGATGAGGAGCTTGTGAGTAAAGAATGAATATTAGTTGAATTTAAAATAATAGTACAATCCAATGTTAGATGTGCGTCAGGGAGCGTCATCAGTGGAGCACGAGATGCGGTGATGATGATTGTAGCGTCTGGACCAATCCAACACACTATATATTCTCTTTTTATATGACAAATACTCTGTAACCTCAGTTAACAAGCCATATGAGGACCCATGGACCCTTCCCCCCGGAATGCGTAACACCCCAGGAAGTCGAACAGGCTTCTTTGTTGCATGGCAACCAACGCTGATATCACTGGGTTTATTGGCCAAAAGTATGTAAAGCAGGGAAAATCCCTGCTTGTCCCAAGGAAAAGCAGAGTAGAAATGACTGTGTTCTAGTTAATTCATAGAAAAACCGTTATTTGAATGAACACACATATTTCTTCAGGCCATTGAGTATATTATTGTCATTGTGTATTTTGTCTTTGATATTCTTAGACTATTTTAGTATGCTTGTGAGAGGACCCATTCCTGATCCTCCCTTTTCACTATATGTAATCTTACCTTGTTTAGTATCTATGAATTTGCCTTCTTATGATCGAAACAAGCGTGCATATTATATGGTGGTACATAGGCAATATATATCAGGGCCCTGAGAATCGTTAATAATTTCGATTTAAGTCCATTTGCAAATTACCATGCTTAGAGAACAAAGGGTCGTAAACCCTCCAGCAATTGCCACCTCCCGCTCGGAAATTCCATTTTGCTCATTGGACAAGCCCATCTTGAAAGGCGGAGATCTTCTCCGACCTTAAAGGCCCGGCTCCAGGGACCCGCCCCAGTCGGTGATTCAGTCAGAAGCAAAGATGATGTGAGAAAAACGCTTCAGGATACAAAGCATCTGTGCCAGGCCTTTCTTCGGCCTAGTCCTTTCCATTCATCAAGTAACACTGACTCAAACTGGTTCTTCTCATCGACCCGAATTCAGCAAAGATCTACGGGAAGCTTTAAGATTTGCATCAGGAATCTCTTTCAGACCGCCGAGACTCGCTAAGTATCAAACTTAGTCTTTAGAGAAATATAGAAGCTCAATGCGGGGAAGATCTTGATTAGGTTCAAACCGAAACCAAGCCATTCACACAACGCATATTCAGCGTGTTTTCTAGACAAATACGACTGCTGCACTCGCGTCTCACACAAGAGATGTAGACAGCCATGCAAAGTTAAAACAGCTTAAACTTTTAGAAAAACGTCGCACATTTTTGTGGAGGTTTTTCCTTTTCACTGCGTTTTTAAAGGCAATCTGTGTGATGGGCGATTCGGCTGTTTGTATTAAGCAATGCATAAATACGTGATGCTGTTTTGTTCATAATTGTTTATGCAATTTACGAAATTATATTTTATATATATATATGAGTTCATTTAGACGTAATGCACGTTTTTTTATAGACAGTTACTTCCTTGCATTGACAATTTAATGTGCTGCATTATTTTGCTCATTGTGCCCTCCTGTGGCCTCGGGAGACAAGCCAAAAGTTTAACCTATTTAATCTGCATGTAAAACATTAGAAATTAGATATTTGTTTTATTTATTTATTTATTTATTACTGTTAAAACAAAAAAAAAATGTTGTTTGTCTCAATAAATTGAGTTAATTAAAAAATACAATTAATTTTTATTTATTTTAATAATACAAAAAAATTTTTTATATTGCACTGTTTTAAAAAAAAGGTTATAAAAAATGTTCGATACCGAACGATATGAAACATTATATTGTTGATAAATTTTTTTAGCTATATTGCCCAGCCCTACTTAGCATCTTAATTCAAGTTTGTATAAATCGTCATCTCTTTTTCTGCTGTGTTTATCATTGAAAATGGATTGTCAAGTAGAGCACATTGCATTGTGGGATAAAGTACCCTTCGCAGTGTGATCTTTTGCATACTGCACATTTGGGCTAATTTGTATCATGACAAGTGATTTTCATGTTCTGAGTAGTTTAAAACTACAATGTCTGGTTTCTTAAATTTTCACTCGCCTTTAAAGGGTTAGTTCTCCCAAAAATTAAAGTTAGTCCATACTTTACTCACCCTCAAGGCATCCTAGGTGTATATGACTTTCTTCTTTCAGACGAAAACATAAATTTTCCACACTCTTCCAAGCTTTATATTGGCATTGGCAGGTGTTTTTGTTCAGCAGTCTTCCCCATGATTGTGTAGCCTACTGACACAGACTGAGAGACCATTTAAAGGCTCAGGAAACCTTTGTAGGTGTTTTGAGGTAATTAGCTGATTAGGGTGTGACACCATGACTTTCCAATATTGAACTTTTTCACAATATTCAAATTTTCTGAGACACTGAATTTTGGGTTTTCATTATCTGTAAGCCATAATCATCAAAACTTCAAAAAAATAAAGGCTTGAAATATTTCACTCTGTGTAATGAATCAATATAATATATGGGTTTCACTTTCTGAAATGAGTGACAAAAAATATTGACCTTTTTCATGATATTCAAATTTTTTAGATGTACCTGTATATGGAAGTACACCCTGAACCTTCTACTTAAGTGCTATTGTGAACACACCCATCACAAAGTGAAGTTTCAGCAGGGCCTTTTTGAGCTTTTTCTCATATGTGTGTGTTTGTTTGTGCACAGACGTCTCTGCTCAGGAGCAGCCGGAGTTGTTCCTGAAGAAACTTCAGCAGTGTTGTGCTGTGTTTGATTTCATGGACACTCTGTCAGACCTGAAGATGAAAGAATACAAGCGCTCAACCCTCAACGAGCTCGTTGATTATGTCACAGTCAGCCGAGGATACCTCACAGAACAGGCCTACCCAGAGGTCGTCAAAATGGTGAGTGAAGACACGTATAGAGTCAACTAAATATGGGCAGCACGATTCATACATTTTCTAAATGGTATAATGTGAATTTATTTTTCAATAATCAGTGTAGCCTTTCAGAGTCAGACTTCGTACTAGCAACAGTAATATTGTGGAATATTATAATTTATTACAATTAAAAAAACGTTTGAATGTATTTTAAAAATTCAATTTTATGATGGCAAAGCTGAATTTTCAGCAGCCTGTACTCCAGTCTTCAGTGTCACAGGATCCTTCAGAAATCATTCTAATATGCTGATTTGCTGATCAAGAAGCATTTCTTATCAATTTTCTTTTTCTTCCTTCCTTCCTTCCTTCCTTGGTGAAAATTTTAAGGATTTTCCATGAACGAAGTTCAAAAGATTGTATTTATTTAATACAGAAATCTTCTGTAACATAAATAGTGATCGACAGATATAGATTTTTTTATAACCAATACCGATACCAATTATTTGCACGTTTATGTGCCCGATAACCGATATGCAGAACCGATATTTATTTACTGAAGTAAAGTAAATAAATGACTAAGTGAAGTAAGAACATACTTCACTTTGGTTTTTCCTCTTTTCAGTCATCTTTTTTTTTTTTTTTTTAAGTGTTGAAAATTAGCAGTCATCCATGTTAAAATTAATCTTCATACTACAACAATAAAAAAAACATTTTATTTATAAAAAGCATCAACAGCAACAACACTAATATTAACAATAAGAAAAATAAATGTCTAATGTTTTCAAATGGAGAAAATAAATAAAGGACAGGAGTCATATCAACTTCATTTTCATTTTAAACTACAGTTTTAGTAGGTTTATAAGCGGTTTAATAGCTACAGAGTCAAGAATAATTTACTGGATAATGTTAATTCACTGAATAATATTCTCTGGAATATTGGAATATAACAAACAAAACATCGTATTTTATTGCATTTCTCAACTGGAATGTTATATCAGAATTATTAATAATGTTTTTGTCCTTCTAGAATAGATGTGCTGACGGCGCGGTTTGTCTATGCAGTTACACAGAACTATATTCAAACTGCGATCGCTCGCGGAGATAAATAATTAATTTCCATAGAGTTGTATTTATTTAGATGTTTATTAGCGAAATATTGATTATATAGTAAATGTTAATACAATTTAGGGTATTTTAAGCAAGTGAATCTTGTTAAAAGTTACATGCGGTGGCCGTGCCGGGGCATTTCCTGCGCATCAACCACATCAACCCGGTGAGTGAACAGCAATATGTAAGCGGCTTCACGAGACTAATGATGAGCAGATATACAACAGAGAGAGAATTAAATTCAGCGCTTTTATTTCCAACATGCGCTCATTCATGGCTGCATATTTAATTCAGGCAAAGTTACGTCTTTATTGGGACAGGACTTGATGGATTATTTTACATGACTCTGAGTTGGTCTCTATTTCTTAGAGCCAAGCTGCATAAACTACATATCAGGCATTTATGTAATGCATCTAATTTGTGCATAAATGGCTGTTATGTTAAATAAAGTTTACTAACTACAGCAAATCAAGTGCATGCACCATGCCGTTGTTGTCTCGTCTCCCCTCGATGCGCTGCAATGGCGATCCTGCATGCAATTCTCAAAACACCCACAAGATGGCGGCGTTTATCGGTGAATCCGATGTTGCAAAACCGATATCCGATTATGGTAAACTGCTTAAATATCGGGAAAAATATCCATAAATCGATATATTGGTTGATCTCTAATTATAAATGTCTTTAATGTCACTTTTGATAAATTTAATGCATTCCTCCTAAATAAAAGTATTAATGTCTTTCAAAAAAAAAAACTCAAACGTTGAACATTAATGTAAATCTGAAATCTACGGTGGCCGAGAAGTGCTAAACAAATCACAATTCTGAAAACAAAATAACAAATTACAAACGTAAATGCAAGTCTAAAAAACTAAATAACAATTCAGAAAGCACAACAAAAATTCAGAAAACATTATAACAAGTCAGAAAACACAACGACAAATCAGACAAACCGGAAGAGGTAGGTATAGTTTGAGACAGCGCCATTGGTTTGGGATTACTCACCGCTGACTAGACAAGACATCTGTCAATCAACGTATACAGGGAAGAACCAGCCGAAGAACAGCAGAGTCGTGGTAGAAAGTTCAGAGATGGTATTAAAGTAGCTCAGTTTAAATGTATTGTATGAATTGCCTTTACTATGGAATAAAAAATACAGGGTGTCTATATTACATCTAGTTAAAAGTGGCTGTAAATCATCAGCTCCAGTGGCGCAGATAGATAAGCGCGTGCCCTTGGCTTTTTGACGCGATCGACCCGGGTTCGATCCCGCCTTTTCCCAAACTTTTTTTTCCTCCCTTTTCAAATCTCGTATTAGCAATGGATTCTATTTACACTAAGTGAAAATAGCAGTATTTTTAGCAATATGCTATTTACACTATAAATGCCTTTACGATGTGATACGAGATTTGAAAAGGGAGGGAAAAAAAGTTTGGCAAAAGGTGGGATCGAACTCGGGTCGATCGCGTCAAAAGGCCAAGGCCACGCGCTTATCCATCTGCGCCACTGGAGCTGATGATTTACAGCCACTTTTAACTAAATGTAAATAGACACCCCGTATTTTTTATTCCAGAGTAACGGCAATTCATACAATACATTTAAACTGAGCTACTTTAATACCATCTCCGAACTTTCTACCACGACTCTGCTGTTCTTCGGCTGGTTCTTCCCTGTATACGTTGATTGACAGATGTCTCGTCCAGTCAGCGGTGAGTAAACCCAAACTAATGGCGCTGCCTCAAACTATACCTACCTCTTCCGGTTTGTCTGATTTGTCATTGTGTTTTCTGACTTGTTAATTTGTTTTTGGATTTGTCGTTGTGTTTTCTGACTTGTTATAATGTTTTCTGAATTGTTGTTGTGCTTTCTGAATTGTTATTTTGTTTTGTAGACTTGCATTTGCATTTGTAATTTGTTATTTTGTTTTCAGAATTGTGATTTGTTAAGCACTTCTCAGCCACCGTAGAAATCAATGATAGCACAGAAATAGACTGGCATGCAGCAGAATTAATTTATAGTTCATTCAGATGATTTTCTAGTGTCTGAAAATGGTTTTAAAGACTCGTTCTTTTGTCAGAAGTTTTCATCCGTTCAAAAGCAGTAAATTAGGATTACTTTAAAGACAGTAAGTGCCTTGAAACACTGAATAGCTTTTTAAATTATGGTTGACTGATATGGTAGTATTTAATGATCAAGATGGCTAATATAATAAATTGCTGATATACCCAATGCAATTTAATAATTGCTAAAGAGACATACCAATACACAAAAGTGCTAAAATTAAATGAACATGCATTTAATGCAAAAATAAATCGAAAATAATGTTCACCTAAAACAGCTTACAAATACACACGCTCCAGCCAGGTTGAGTGATACATTACAAACCTGTGCACCCTGATTCCCAGAAGTTGCATAAAGTCAATCTGATTAGAGCTTGACATTTCAAGAAAGCTTGTCTTCAGACAGTCACTGAATGGTCTGTAATATTTGATTCAGCAGTTCTTATGGTTATATTACATCTTTTTTTTTTTTTTTTTTCAGGTGTCCTATAATATATTCCGAACTCTTCCGCCTAGTGAAAGTAATGAGTTTGACCCAGAGGAGGATGAACCCACTCTAGAGGCCTCGTGGCCACATTTACAGGTGAGTGTGTGTGTGTGTGTGTGTGTGTGTGTATGCAGTAGAGGTTCTTGAGAATATTGCTGTGTACTCTGGTCCCTCTTTCCTTGTGTAGAGCTCCTGTCTGTTTTATTTGTTTCAGCATGTTTCTCTGTGTGTATTTTTGAAGGGGTTTGTACACACACTCTGACCCTCTCTGTGTGTGTGTGTGTGTACTCACTGTATGCTTCCAGGACTCCTTTAGAAATGAGATGCATATCTCAAGGAGAATCTTCCTGGTAAAACTTCTCTTTTGTTTCGTTATTAATCCCTGCTTTCGTCTACTTCATCTAAAAAGAGTCCAATAATGAAAGCCACATTCCCAGACATGTGATCCTTGTCTTTTTTTTCCCCGACCTGTTATAATTGAATGACCCCTGATGGCAGTAGCAGTGTGTCCTGTGACTGTGACCTCAACTGAACCACGACCTTTGACCTTTCTCTGCATGCATGCTGAGTTCAAAGAACTCCTCGAAATAATAGCTCTTATTCTTTTCTCTTCTCAGCTGGTATATGAGTTCTTCATTCGTTTTTTGGAGAGCCAGGAGTTTCAACCCAGCATTGCCAAAAAGTACATAGACCAGAAATTTGTCTTACAGGTGAGGATGTTCTTTCAAAAATCCCCTCAATCCCTTCGTTTTTCACTAGTGTTTGTTTGCTCATCATCTTTTTTCTCCTTCTTTTTTGTGTGCTGTGCCCATCTGTTGTCCTGTCAGCTGCTGGAGTTGTTTGACAGCGAGGACCCGCGGGAGAGAGATTACCTGAAGACAGTCTTACACAGAATCTACGGAAAATTCCTGGGACTAAGAGCTTTTATACGAAAACAAATTAATAATATTTTTCTACGGTGAGGGATATGACAGTTTACATAATATTTGCAAATGCACGAATAAAGCGCAAGCATTCATCTCTGTCTCTCTTGTTCTTAGTTTTGTTTATGAAACTGAGCACTTCAATGGAGTCGCAGAATTGTTGGAGATTTTGGGAAGGTGAGTTGTATTTGTTTAAAGTCACAATGTAATTTTCTTAACTGCTAAGCTTGTATAGATGACCATTTATGTGTGTGAAATATATATATATATATATATATATATATATATATATATATATACAGTGGGTACGGAAAGTATTCAGACCCCCTTAAATTT
>NW_015505517.1:1262812-1264674 GCF_001515645.1 Sinocyclocheilus grahami | reverse complement strand
ATCGCGATTAATCGCATCCAAAATAAAAGTTGTTGTTTACATAATATATGCGTGTGTATATTTATTATGTATATATAAATACACACATACAGTTTATATTTTGAAAATATTTACATGTGTGTGTGTATATATATATATATATATATATTCATATAATTTATATTGTATATACATATATTTCATAACATATTTTTCTGAAATATATACATGTGTGTGTGTGTGTGTATTTATATATACATAATAAATATACACAGTACACACGCATATATTATGCAAACAAAAACCTTTATTTTGGATGCGTTTAATCGTTTGACGGCACTTAAATAAATAAATAAATATATATATATTCCCCAAACAAGTCAAATTCCACCTCGCAGCTGATTTTATTGGTTACGAGGTAAAAAAACATGGATGGAGCTTAACGGGAAAAACAGCAACTATATCTATTAGAATGTTCCACTAATTATGGGTTAGTGTTTTAATGTTTTTATTTTTCCTCAGTTGTGTAGACAATTAGCACTGTCATTGACATGACCAATGAAATCTTTAGAAATGGCTTCAGGGCAGGGTTTGCGCTTGAGACAAAAAGTCATGCCATTCATACAGTTTGCTATTTAAATTATTTCAGTCACTTAACATAATTACATAATTGCAGTTAACCGTTGGGATTTTCTTTTACATAAGATATGAGTTATTCTTGATCATCTAACCATTCTTAAAGAGAAGTTTCTTCTGAAAATATAGTTTTTATTCACCTTGTTTTTGTGTGACAAGCATTAGTTTCCATACAGAAAAGCATATAGTCTACGGGAGCTGTAAAGCGTCATAAAAATAGTATCAATATCCATACAATATTACAGATCTTGGCCAGATGAAAGCATTTTGTGAGCGGTAGACTGCAATTAAATTCACTGAAGATCATCCGCTGCAGCTTTTGTCGTGCTTGCTTCTAAAACCTCAGAACTGGAGCTTGTACCATAGTTTCCATGAAATATGATTATATTACCAGGAAGCCCCCTGATGAGTTTTGCATTGTTCTGATTGTAGCAATGAATTCAGGGTTTAGCAATCCCAGAATGCTGTTCGTGAAAGTTGTGTTTGTCTCCTGTCAGCATCATCAATGGCTTCGCTCTGCCACTAAAGGCCGAGCACAAACAGTTTCTGGTGAAAGTTTTGATTCCTCTTCACACCGTCAGGAGCCTCTCACTTTTCCATGCACAGGTACTGCCCGTTTGTGTGAAAACATTCAGATGAGTCCTGTGTGTGTTCACTTCCTGCAGTGTTAATCCTGTCAGTGACTTTACTGTTGTTTTTGCAGCTGGCATATTGTATTGTACAGTTCCTAGAGAAAGACCCTGCATTAACAGAACCAGTAAGTGCAGTTTTTCACTAATCATCACTTTTTTTTTTGTCCATTTATTTCATCAGAGTCCTGTTTTTTTCTCCCTCTTAACAGGTTATCAGAGGTCTGCTGAAATTCTGGCCTAAAACCTGCAGTCAGAAAGAGGTGAGATAGATACGGTCTCCTGAACAGAGCTAATTCACAGCATGAGGTTGATCAGTCATGATTTCAGGGCAGTGTTGATGACGCCTTAGGATGCATTCACTGATGTTCTATATCCGCTTCTCTGATTGTCTGCATTGATGTGTGTGTAGGTCATGTTCCTTGGAGAGTTGGAGGAGATTCTGGATGTGATTGAGCCTACGCAGTTTGTGAAGATCCAGGAGCTAAAGGACTGAGTGAAGTACGTCCATACTTCACTTTGGTTTTTCCTTCTTTCAGTCATCTTAAAAAAAGTGTTGAAAATTAGCAGTCTTTCATGTTAAATTTAATCTTCACATTACAACAATAAAAAAACATT
>NW_015505517.1:1229756-1262751 GCF_001515645.1 Sinocyclocheilus grahami | reverse complement strand
GCGAAATAATGGTTATATAGTAAATGTTAATACAATTTAGGGTGTTTTAAACAAGTGAATCTTGTTAAAAGTTACATGCGGTGGCCGTGCCGGGGCATTTCCTGCGCATCAACCACATCAACCCGGTGAGTGAACAGCAATATGTAAGCGGCTTCACGAGACTAATGATGAGCAGACAACAGAGAGAATTAAATTTAACGTTTTTATTTCCAACATGCGCTCATTCATGGCTGCATATTATTTAATTCACGCGAAGTTACGTCTTTATTGGGACAGGACTTGACGGATTATTTTACATGACTCCGTGAGTTGGTCTCTTATTTCTTCAAGCCAAGCTGCATAAACTACATATCAGGCATTTATGTAATACATCTAATTTGTGCATAAATGGCTGTTATGTTAAATAAAGTTTACTAACTACAGCAAATCAAGTACCCGTGCACGCCGTTGTTGTTTTCTTGTTTCCCCTCAGATGCGCTGCAGTGGTGATCCTGTATAAGTATAAGTCATTATAATCCATAATTATGTCCCCACTGGATGCAACAAATGCCTCGTTTATAATGGGTTTTCATGTTTTTGAATCATCGCTCCGGCCTGACAGGGCATCACAGTATGGTGAGGGGCGTAACTTTTCCGTCACACGCTTGAGGGATTCGGCCAATCATAACACACTGAATAGCTGGCCAATCAGAGCACACCTCGCTTTTCAGACCGATGAGCTTTGTAAAAATCGATGCGTTTCAGAAAGGCGGGGCATAGAGGAGACACAATAATGTACAGTATGTGGAAAATAATGTGTTTTTTTTTTTTTTACCTTAAACCGCATAAACATTTCAATACACAAAATAATGTTCTTTTTAGCAACATGACCCCTTTAAAAAATAATTAAATATACACTTTTGTACGAATCGGATTTGTTTATTTTAATGGAGTAGTTAATTTTATGTAAAAGTGACTGTTCAGTCCAATTTATACACTATTGTACAAATGTTTGGGGTCCGGTATTTTTTATTTATTTATTTTTTTTTAAGGATTTTTTTTTTATTATTCTGAGCGTACACATGAAACGAGTACACAGAGAGTTGGCTCTTTAAACTGGGTTACTCCACCCCAAAATGAAAATTTTGTCATTAATTACGCTCCTTAATCTCGTTCCCAACCCGTAAGACCTCCGTTCATCTTCGGAACACAAATGAAGATATTTTTGATGCATTCTGAGAGCTCCCTGACCCTCCCATAGACAGCAATGTAAGTTATGTATACATAATTTTACGAAGCTACGAGAATACTTTTTGTACGCAAAGAATACAAAAATAACTTTATTCAACAATTTGTCTCTTTTGCGTCACCGTAGCGCCATTTTGGAGTGTATCCACTGAACGTAAACAGCATATGCTGTTCTGTGTCAGCTGTACCACATGGATACGTTTTCTACATTTATTTACGCTTTGATTTGATTTTGATTTTACATTGCTGTCTATGGGAGGGTCAGAGATCTCTCAGAATGCATCAAATATATCTTCATTTGTGTTCCGAAGATGAATGGAGGTCTTACGGGTTGGGAACGACATGAGGGTGAGTAATTAATGACAAAATTTTCGTTTTGGGGTGGAGTAACCCTTTAATGTTAACTGTCAAATACACACAAGGTTATGTCAAAAACACAAAAAGTTCACAAACAGTCGGTTATGTATGTGAAAGTAAACAGCTGGGAAAGAAATTGCATGTGTATCAGTAAATTAGATATGTGGACAGTTTCTCTTGGTCATGGCAACATCACACAAACCAGGCCTCCTCTTTATTTTTTTGCATTTGCCTTTGGCGGGAATAATTTAAATGAGGGATACTGTCATGTGTACATTTCCGGAAAAAAACTCAGGACAGCAGTCAGCGTTTGAGGGAGTTCATGTGCTTTGTTACTTTGCAGATCTTTTTCATGCACAAACACCAACATTACACATTAAAGGAAGTTGAAAATGTCAAATGGCATAATAGGACCCATTTAAATTGTAATAATATTTTGCAATATTGATTTTTACTGTATTTGTGATCAGCCTTGGTGAGCATTAGCATTAAAAAACATCACTGACCTCAAACATTTGAACAGTAGTGTACTTTCACAGCCTCCATGTAAAGATTTAGTATATTTGTATTACAAAACACAAAAAACGGATTATTCCCTTGTAATTGTGATTATTAATTACGATTATCACAATTTACATTGAATGATGTTTATACCATTGTTTGATGCAACTGTATGCCATATTTTTATATGAAAATAAACAAGCTGAAAACACTAACTGAAAAAAAACTTCAATAGTATTAAGCCTCAAATGTAAAATATACATCGGATTGGTTTCTTCTTTAAATTATAAAAAAGTAAAAATATGAATGGTATTATAATGTTATACTAAAACTAAAATGAAAATAATGGGAAAACCCTTTAGATAGCATGTAGAAAGAAAAAAACGCATCTTAAGCAAACAGAATAACAAGTAGACTTTGAACGATTAATTGCCGCTTTGAACGATTACATAATTGTGGCATCCATAATTCTAATTACGATTAGAAATTTGATTAATTGTGCAGCCCTAATTTGTATGTGATATACACAACACAGCATTATCCTCACTGTCTCCAGCGTTAACTAAATTAATAATTTCCTGTCCAATCATGCTTAATTCTAATTCGTTCTCTTTTTCTGCTTTCAGGGCCATAGTAGCTTTAGTCTATAATGTTCTGAAGGCCTTCATGGAAATGAACAGCACTTTGTTTGATGAACTCACATCCACTTACAAGTCAGATCGTCAGAGGTGAGCTGTTTTTTTTGTATTCATTACTTTCGTGACACGTAGTTGTTTCACTTCTATGCTGCTTATGCATGCGGTGTTAAATATACCTCATATTTATTTGCTTTTTTGTTCATTCTGTCATTCCTCAGAGAGAAGAAAAAAGAGAAGGAGAGAGAGGAGCTGTGGAAGAGGTTGGAGGATCTGGAGTTAAAGAGAAGCCTCCAGAGCGACGGAATTATTCCCACTTAACGACGCGCCTCTCCCGGACCGCTTTTTCCCAACGCCTCCAACACGCGCTCGGAACGTTGGCCACATTTTTTTCCTTTCTGTATTTGTGCGACTTACTTTACCGTAGATTCACCTCGTCAGTCTCATTATTTCAAAAGCACTGTAAATAACTTTATTTTATCTTTTTTTCCCCCCCCTTAAAAATATTATGCAGAAAAAGAATGTGACGAGAAAAGGAAATAAAAAAATTAAAATAAGCAAAAAACAAGAGAAACCTGTACTGGAGGGGGAAGGACTTTGAACAGACAGTAGAACTGAAATGAATGACTGCTGTTAAGAAAATCAAACAAACAAACCGAGAATCTCATCCCACTGATCTGACATACCTCGGCCATCCTTACTGAACAACACGAGCCCAATTCTCTCTCTCTTTCCTCACCTGCCCCCTTCTCTATGTACCTTACTCTTCCCCGCTTTTTCTTTTCCTCTTTCTGTTTCTGAATTGGATCAACATTCACCACCCGTGTGTCCTGAATATCTGAAAGCAGAGTAGTCTATCCTGGACCTTTGTTTATTCGTTAACATCTGGATAAAAGCAGTGGGTCTGGATTGTAGACGTCTTGAGGAGACGCAAAAGGGCACTATGCAGTAACCAGCAAAGAAGAGGAAGTCATAAATACCCCCTTTTCGTTATTTTTCTGTCCAAATGTGCTGCCCTGTACACTCGTTTGACCTCTAGCACCAGTCCGGTACTGGTACCAGTAAATGGGACACACACACACATCGGAGCGGGTGTCCAGAATTCCAGCAGCAAAACCGGAGATGCTTGTCATGAGAAATTGAACTGCACGTGCACACACACATTCTGCATTCGAGTGTGTGAGGGAGTTTCTTACAGTGTTAAGTACCTGTATACTGTATCTGAATGCAGTACTTTGATACTCTGTATCTAGTAGAACCTTTAGCGTATTTTTCTTTAGGAGAATCCAGTATATGATGAGGAAAGATTGAACACAACCTCTTGGGATTTTTTTTTTTTTTCTTTCTTGGGTTTCACTTCTAATTTTGTTTTGGGTTTATTTAATTTTTTTTTGTCAGGAATTGTTTTTTTGTTTAGTTTTTTTTCTTCTGACCAAGTGGAATTTGTTCTCTCTTCCTTTTTTTACTTAGTTGCTGATTTGGGGGGAGTGAGAGGGGGATTGTGGAGGACTGATGCTGTGGTAAACTTTGTCAGAATTGAACCCCAGAAATCAAACGATTACAAAAGTTAAAAAGGGTCGGATAAATACAAATGTTTAATTATTTTAAAAAAATAAAGAGATATTAAATTAAACCTGTTTTGTGATAAAGATGAAATGCACATTTGCCTTATTTGTGGCGTGTGTGAGCGGATGAAAGTGTATCTGTAGGAGAGGTATATGTATTGGGCACCAAAGCCATGTGAAAACTTGGGCATTATTGCAGCTGAAAATCATGAAATGGTTCAGATTTGTTTTCTGAAGTACTAAAACTGAATAATTTTCATGGCCTTTGGTTCTGTTAATTGATCTATTCTTTTAAGTTTCAGTGAATCGGCTTCACAAAGAACAATTGGTTCCCAAACTGAACTGAATCAGAATGGCAATCGCAATGAGTCTTACTAAGCATAACGAATGGCTTCTGTAAACCAGTTCTTGTAATTAATCGTTCAAAAAGATTCAAGATTCATTGGTGAACTGGTGTGTTATCGGTTTGAATTAGTAAGAATGATTCGTTACTTACTTAACCAACAACTAATTTCAACTCAAACTGCTACTGTTTGGCAACCTTGACAATGAGTCATACTTCTCATCACACACTGTCATGAATGACTCATGATCTGGTCTAATGAATTAATCAAAAAGACTCATGAATTATTAGTGAACTCCTATTTGAATCAGTCTGAATAGTTCTTTACACACTCAACCACAAGTCAATTATTTGGTTAACTTTGGTTAAATTTGTCATTACTCTTTTATTTATTTTTTTTAGACGCCTGGCCACTATGAATACCATTTTGTTGCAAAATCTTTGTAACAGTTCTTCAAAAAGTTTTCTGCAGGGTACAACACTGCATAGCTTGGATTTGGAATGACTAGAGGGTGAATAAATAAGAGTGTGTTCTTTTTCAGCTGACCTGTTACTTCAAGTGTGATTGACTAATTGTTTATAGGACAATGTGTAGTTTGTGTGTGTAAATTCAGCCCTCTACTCGCAAGTACCAAATTCTTCCACAAGAGTGCAGCAGAGCTCAACATTAAAAAAATGTCAAACCAGCTAACAATACTTTTGCTTTTGTGGAAAACATTGGGTGTGCATCTTAAACCTCAACCTTTGCGCATGTAGTCTTTAGATGCAGGTCGATGTTGTTTTTCCTGATGGTTTGCATGTTAAAGTGTGAGCTTGCAGGATCTGGCAGGATTTTTCCCTAGGGGTTAAAGGATTCAGAGCTGCTCTGAAATTGGCAGGTATATATGTACCTAAGACATATGCAGGCTTTATTCTTTCAGTTTGAGCATTAACCTGTCAGATCATACTTGGAGGGAGAGGAACGGGGATAGGAAGTAAGGGCATACTTGGGTGACTGCTTGCTTTAATTAACATCACCCTTGGAAACAAGAATAGCAGTACTTTTTTGAAAAAAAAAAAAACCCTCTTTTATCCCTGCATGGCTCGCTTTCTGTTGTGATCAGTGGCAGAACAAAACCTTCAGTCAAATGATGATTTACAACGCCGTTGTGATGTCATGTCGTGAAATAGCACTCTTATTAACCTGATGAAACATTGCGTGACTAGTCTTGGAGAAAACTTGTGAATGCGCATCCAGTCGACAATCCCTAATTATCTGTCTTGTTATTGGCCGAAAACAAAGACGGTCTTCCTACTCTCTCCTGAGCTCATCTCCCCTTCATTAGACTTACGCAATCTTCCTGGTGATGAGGATGTGTGTGGGGTTGTGATTTCTCCCAGGAAGAAACCTGGTAAAACATCATTCCCTTTGGGGAAGGCATTTTAAACATTAGAAAATGCAAATCTGATAGAAGCTCCAACCAAATATGAGGCCAAATGTGAACCACTGAAAATCAATTATGTTCTGGCTAATTTATCCATCTCCTACTTCTATATGTATGTAGTAAAAACAGTAATATTGTGAAATATTATTACTATTGGAAAAAATGGTAACACTTTATTTTAAGGTGTCCTTGTTACGTGTACTTACTATTATAATAACAATAAATTAAGCATAATTACATGCCAATAACTCTAAACCAAACCCTGATCATAGCCCTAACCATATAGTAAGTACATGTAGTTAATTAATATTACTCAGTACTTAAATGTATAATTACACTGTAACAGGGACACCTTAAATTTTGTCTCGTCGCTCCGGCCGGACATGGCATCACAGTATGGTAGGGGCGTAACATTTCCGTCACACGCTTGAGGTATTTGGCCAATCATAATGCACTGGATAGCTGGCCAATCAGAGCACACCTCGCTTTTCAGACCGATGAGCTTTGTAAAAATTTATGCGTTTCAAAAAGGCGGGGCATAGAGGAGACACAATAATGTACAGTATGTGGAAAATAATGTGTTTTTTTAACCTTAAACAGCACAAACATAGTTCATTACACCAAATACACAAAATAATGTTCATTTTAGCAGCATCATATGACCCCTTTAAAATAAAGTGTAACCGAAAAAATTAATAATTGTAGCATGATTCTTCAGAAATAATTTTTATATTCTGATTTGGTGCTGATTTTTTCCCATGCTTTTTGCGATCAAAACAGACCTGGACCCATTTTTGGGCACCAGTTGAACTGGTTAAACAGGTAGTTTGTTATATACATAGGTTGTGATGGTCCCAGTCCATTCCTGTCTGTCACTGAAACGCTCACACAAGATTCTTAACTAAATAACACATCCTTGCATCATCTTCAGACCTTAGTGCTGAATTATGGCAGGTTACTTGACATGTTTATATTGGTTTATTATATGCATTATTAATGTGTTGCAATGAACTTGAGATCGGGTCGATGGGATTAAAAAAAAAAAAAAGTCTCTCTCACTTTCTCCCATATAAATACATGCTGCTCTTCTATGTTCGCTTCTCCGTCTCTCCCTCCCCATTCGTTTCTGAATATTTAATCAGTCTTAATGTCTTCTGAAGATGTTTAGTGAGCTGGATCTAAAACTCTCTGACATATCAAAGTGTTTCAGTGGAGTTAAAATGCACATTTTGAGACATTTTGACACAGACATTTGGAGATTGAATGGATTATACTGATTAAGAGCACTGTTTTATCCTTGTCTTGATTTTACTGATGTAACTATAATTGTTGAAGAGACAGGACTTCAGAAAGATACAAAATCCCAATTATTAAATGAATAGTTCTGGTTCTGGATACTTAGCAGTCCACACAGCTTTCCAGCTGTGCTATAATATAGTACACAACATCTGATGAAAAAAAAAAAAAAACACTATTCTGCTCATTTTGTGTAGATAGACTTTTGACAGAAGAAAGAAAACACAGGATGGGACTACCTGGGGGTGAGTAAATGAGTAAAAACAAAAACAAAATTCACTTCATTTCCAGCGATATCGTTGACATGATTGCAAAGAAATTATTTAAACTGAACTGAGCTGGATGTTGACATCACTGAATTCAATGATGAACTGTCTTTAACTGAAAAATGAGTGTTTACTATTGTCATTTTGCATTATTGACACTATTTTCCTAATTAATGCTGTTCAGTTGCTTTGTCACAATCTGTATTGTTAAAAGCGCTATATAAATAAAGGTGACTTGACTTGACTTGACTTGAACTATCTCTTTAATAACACTGCATGAACACGAACAGAAGATAAACCATGGCTTGTCACTGAAATGTTGAATATTTCCTGTGGCATCATTATAGGCAGCTGCTACAGTATTATCATCACCTGTGCATTCTGGCTGTCTGATGGGGAACTATATCTCTTCTCTTCCTCACACTTGGACTATAATGAGCCGAATAACAGTAAAAAATGATTTGAACTGCTGAACTTCTGTGCCTGTGAGGCTGGATCATTGTAATTAGGGAGCATTTGAGACTATTAAACACATTTCAGCCCTGGATACTGCAGGAGTGTTTTAACTAATTTAATGAGGGCCTGACTGAATGTCAATGAGTCACATCGCATCAAGATCCCTTTCTCTCATGAGCTCTACTTCCTCTTTCTCTTTCTCTCACTCTCTTTTTGGCCGTCTTTACAGTGGTGCATTAGGATACTCCATATAAGTGTAGCTATATAGTAGTAACGTTAACTAGCTAGGCTACAAGTAGCGACGTTACTAAATATAGTTTTCATTAGCTCGACAGTTGCTCAACTTTAGTATAGCGGACTAGAAATCACAATATTGTAGGCTATTGCTGACGCTGCTTTACAGACAAGCAAACTGATGATAACCAAATACACTCACTCACCTAAATCGTACTGTGAATTTACTGTGTCCCAGTCTGGAAACACCGGCACTGTGTCTTTCTTTTGGGAAATTCAGAAAAGTTTGATTCGTTTTAATGAATCGTTTCGTTCAGAATTGGACGTTTCATTTAAATGAATCGCTTCTAAAAACGATTCACTGATTCTCTTTTTAAACTGACCTTTTTAAGTAGCGAAAAACAATATTATAATAAAATAAGTTTATAAAAGAATGCAATATTTAATCATGTGCATCACTATATATTTTCCTGTTGTAGGCCTACAGGTTATGGAATTTTATGAAGGGGACGGGTATGGAAAAAATGATTCGTTTGTGCTGTTTAATGCACCCTAACTGAAATATAGCCTATATAACATTACACTATGATTCAAAAGTTTTGAGTTAAATGTTGTTCTTTTGAGCTTTTTATTCATCAAATATTCCTGAAAAAAATAATTAATATAAAAAAAAGAATTTTAAGGATCATGTGACAACTGGAGTAATGGTTGCTGAAAATTCAGCTTTGCCATCAAAATTTTATAACACATTCAAAATAACAAAAAAAGTTCGTGTTTTACTGTATTTTTGATCAAATAAAGACGGCCTTGGTAAGAAGGTTTCTTTCAAGAACATTAAATAAAAAAATCTTACCAACTCCAAACATTTGAAAAGTAGTGTATATGTAGATCGTCTTGAACTACTGTAAATTATAAATGGCTTCATTCAATGGTTCTTGTCATTGATGTAGTGCATATTCTTTCTGCTTATGGTGCTAATGAACATATTGTTTTTATATTTCCAGGAGAGCTCTTGCAAAAGGGACTTCCTGTTCTCAAATGTGTATATGGCTCTGAATCTGAGAATATGGACAGAAATCGTGGGCAGAGCTGTAATTAGCCCGAGCATGAAGACAAAAGAGATCAGGTTTGTGCTCGACATCAGCGACAGCAGCACGACGTGTATTTATCTGAGTGCTTACAAACCGATTCATGGACCCTGTGACTTCAGGGAACAAATATTACAACTTAGTATAGGAGTATGGCATCCAATCTTATTGGTTCCAGGAAGACTATTGCTTTGAGTGACAGCACTTACACCAGGTGAGGCCAGTTCTGGGACATGCTGCTGTTGATGATGTGCTTAAATATAGAGGCATACCTAAATCTGAAGTTTAAAAGACAAATTTGAATCGTGCTGTGAAAAGCCATGCTGCTGCATTTGGAAATCTTCACTTCTTCTCTTTGATTGCTGCCTGTTATTTCTCATTTCATTCCCTGCTGGGAATAGGCCAGTAGCCTATGTCTGTCAGTTTCAGATGCTGGAGTTGTGCTGTGGTTCACTCGAGCCGTGTTTTGTGAACTGTACTGGCCACACCTTTGATTGTTAGTGAACCATGAGGCAAACTTCTCACCTGACCACTCTGATGAAGGAAGAAAACCTTTCTGAAAGAAGAACGTTTATGTCTGTTTTATTAGCACACAGGGTTACACAATATGTCCATATTTGGAACTGTTATTGTTTTGAAAATCCAATTTGAATTCAAGCTGTGTTATAAAACATTTTTTTAATCACAGTGTACTAAGATGGAACTTGCTTCTCCTCTTAAATGTCTCCTTTTCAGCTAACGTTGCCTGGGTCGAATGGGTTCGTTTATCCAATGGTGAATGCTACTATTGTAAATAATGCATTTTTTTTATTGTGCAGTATTTAAATTTGTAATTAATACATTTTTAATCAAAATGTACCCAGATGGAGCTTGCTCCACCTGTTAATTGTCTCCTGTTCAGCTGACAGACTTGGGCCGCATGGGTTATAGGTTGTACCAACAGCAAATACTGTTGTAAATAATGCAGCTTTTCTACACACCTGCAGTAGTTAAATTTTTCTCTTTTTTTTCATTAAAATATACCCAAATGGAATTTGCTCCTCCTCTTATATGTCTCCTTTTCAGCTAACATTGCCTGGGCCACATGGGTTATTGCTAATGTTAACCAACAGCGAATGCTACTGCAGTTTTTTTTTTATATCGTGCAATATTTAATGATGAAGCATGTAATTTCTGTGCCACTGGTGGCAACAAACAGATCTGCAAAATTAATGCCAACAAGTTTCAAACACTCCCTCATCGTCCATTATTCAGAAACAGTAGTTTTGTGCTAAACTCACACTATTAGTTCTGCTCGAATAGTAGTTTGGTTCCGCAACATAGATAAAGGTAATAAAGGTTAATTATATAAAAGTGAATAACAATGTATTTGAAAAAGAAATGATACAGTGTTAATCTTTAGCTTCTATGTGGTTTAAAAGTTGGTAGTCCTTCACAAACTCACTGCAAACTCACATTCATGTTTTGTTCCATTCTGGTATGGGATGCCTACTTTTCATTTTCTAATCAAATCCTGATGGATAAAATCAAGTCCCACCCTACATATTTTTTCGTTGAATATCCAATTTTGCTTTGAAGTATGTCACAATACAGAAATAAAATGGGTATGTTGACTCTAATATATCTAGCTCACTTAATGGAAAGGCCATTACTGTAATTCAGCCCTCTAAGGGAAGTCTGGCAATGCTACAGAGACCGCTAATGGTGTAACGACAAAGGAAAATCTATCATGTCTGTGAAGTTATCATTTGTTCTCTGACCCCGTCACAGTTGCTTAGGGCTTTCAGATTCAGAAGTTACTGACTTATCGACAGGATATTTTTAGTGAGGTTCAAACGGATTCTAATTAGGAAGAACTTTTGATATCTGACTGTATATGGGCACCACAGAGAGAAATAGGGAGACAAAAAAGAAAGACTGAGATATGCTTACGGGCTAATTAACAGTCACAATGGATGCCGAGAAATGGAGACATGCCAGGGTCTTTGTGTGTGTGTGTGTGAGAGAGAGAGAGAGTGTGAGTGAGATTGAGAGATTAAGCAAACGTGTGAGTGAATACTGTAGATAGTGTGTGTATATGACTTTGTGTAATTAAATGTGTGTATATCTGCAATCACACAGCGTGTCGCCGTCTCTGGAGGTAGAGTGAGGTCACAACGCTGTGATCTGTGTCTGTGACATTTACAGTGAAACTTGAATTATTAAACATCTGGGAATATATCGATCACTTGAGGTTCATGCTGTCAAGCCTAAACTGTGTTACTCATTAAAGAACCAACAGAGCTGTAATAATCAGATAATGTCTTGAGGAATGAGTTTTGGCCTCCTTTAAATTTCCCAACTGGGATGATTGTATGTCCTTGCGCTTCACGACTCCCCACCCCAGTCTTTCATCCCTGTTTCTTATGTGTTTGTTTTATTTCTGTCTCTCTGTCATGAATATCTGTACTTTATGTCTCACATGATGTTCTGACTGCAAAGACAAAGCGTGCGACCGGCTGGTGAGTGTGAGTGATTGAATAAATGTTGAGTTCTTGAACCTTCTCCTGTGCATTCTGTTCTTTGCTGTGCAGTATATTAAGATATGAACTTGGTGAATTTGTCACAGTCTCTCAATAACATATCCAGACCATATTTCTCGCCGAAATCAGTGGGGGGAACTAGAAATTATATTTAGCATGATAAAAATAAAACAATCATTTGGACTATAACATTTTATGAATTGTGCCATGTTTTTCATGAAAATTAAGCAAATTGAGGGCCTCAACTGCTATTTCTATTACATTATTTATATATTATACATAATATAACTTTTTTCATTAATATAATCAATCTGTCTGGACAACATGATTTCCAGTATTCCAGTACTGAATTAATATTAATATAATATATAATTAATATGCTTAAGTGGCATGAAAACCATTAAAAATGCAAAAAATCTTAATGGTCCTAAAATAGACTTAATTTTCTTTATACAAATAGAATCTATATTTAGCTTAAAGAAAATAAACTCTGCTTTTGAACCATTAAAATGTTTGCAGTATGACATTATTTTCATTAAAATTTAGGGCCCCAGCTGGTATTACTGTAATGGATTTTTAAAATATATATATATATTTTATTGACATTTAATATAATTTTAAATCATGTTTTTGCTAATTTTTGTGTACAAGCTTTTTAAAAACTAGATTTGTATATTTAATAACATACAAATATTATACATTTATTACAATTAAAAATAAATGTTTGCGTAAAACATATTAATTATTATTTCTTTCTTTTTTATAAAAGCAAAACATGAGCCTGGACATGTTTTTGTGAGACTTCCCCTAATAACATGCTGTTATGTTGCTCATGTAACCGTATAAGTGCCCTATTCACCAGAATGTCAGAAAAGGAGGTTTTGCATGTGCTTCTGCATGTAGGCAGGAAACCCTGTGGTTTGGTCATTGACCTGGGCATCTTTACGAGTTAAAAAACTGCAATTAGCCTGGTGACTGCTGTTGCACCCCTGCAGTGCCAAAGTGTGGATTATGCAATGCCAAACTACACCGTCCCCACTTCTAATCAGTCTTGTATCTGAGATGTTACTATCATGTTACTATTAGACCTCAAAGCTGATTGCTTTTAACAGATTGCTTTTTTTTTTTAAACTAAAGGAATATGTTGATGTAGACTCACTCAGTATGAATCTCTTCTTTGTCACTCCATTAGTCATGTCTTTTGTTGGCAGGTGGCTGAGGGCAGAACAGGTGTTTCTGTGAGGGACCCATCAGAGCGAGAGCCTTCAGTGATTAAAGCTTAATAGAAATTAAAGGGCAGGCACAAGCTGATAGCACTGAAGCAGATATACAGGGTCTTAAAGAAGCAACTCTATCCAGAGTTTGGTGGATTTTTGTGCATGCTGTCATCTGTTGCGTAAGCCTGTGTACAAATGGATCTTGACAGGGCTGTTTTTAAGGAAAGGACAACTAAGAACATTGTCCTGCATAGGCCTTGAGACAAGGAACTAAATATTCAAGCATTCAGGGGACCAAAGGTAAAGGTTTATTCATTAAATAAACTTTAAATAATATAAACTAAACTTCTAAATTTATATTTTTTTTCTATAAAGGTGAGACTGGGGCAAGATGTCCCACTTTATTCCAATAATTATTTCTCAAGGTAAGTTTATTTTTTAAAGTGTCTAAATGTTTTTTTTTATATAAACACTAACCTGAAAACCTTGGCTATTAAAAAATGCCATTGAATATTTCAACCATTATTTGCGCCATGTTTTCACAATGGGAAACTGTGAACTGTCTTAAAACACTTGTGAAACAAAACGATTTATGAATTAGCAAAAATGTAAAGGGTAAAATATATAAATGGTGAATGAATGAACCCCTATAAAATGTGACGACTTGCCTTGACCAGACATAGGCTAATTTTGTCCTTTGAATACAGATAAGTGAATACAGATTTTTTTTAATAGTCGACTCTCTTAAAGGGGTCATATGCTGTTGCTAAAAAGAACATTATTTTGTGTATTTGGTGTAATGAAATGTTTCTCCTCCATGCCCCGCCTTGTCAATTTTTACAAAGCTCATCGGTCTGAAAAGCAAGGTGTGCTCTGACTGGCCAGCTATCCAGTGCATTGTGATTAGCCGAATACCTCAAGCGTGTGACGGAAATGTTACGCCCCTCACATACTGTTGATGCCCTGTCCGGCCGGAGCGACGAGACATAACCATTAAAACCCATTATAAACGAGGCATTTGTTGCATCCAGTGGGGACATAATTGCAGATTATAATGACTTATACTGTCTTTTTACGCATTGCATCGCACCGCATAAACATAAAACCATGTCTGCATTTGTGATCGGAGAAATGACAAACAACAAGCTCTACTCTAAATCCAAATTCTTTAAATATGAAAAGAACGTACTTACAGTCTGTGAGTCAGAACAGCCGGCATTGTATACTGTACCAGGATCAGGAAACAGTCCTCCATAAAATGTGCTGCACAAATCTGAATATTTGGGTTGAACTGTTCTGGAACAGTGTTGTAAATACAACTTAACCACTGATTTCTAGTCGTGTCCTCTTTTGGAAGGCCAAACAAAGTAGTTTCGCTTTCGCGAAGTTGATGTATTCCCTCAGCGACCAGCACGGATCAGCTCTAGGCATGACGAAGCGGATATTGTCCTCTTTTGGTTTCACAGCGAAACACAGCGTCTTCACGACATGGCGGTGGCAACAATACTACAGCGAGAATAAAAGTTACGCCTTCTTTCTTTGCGTGAACATTTGGGCGGTGTTATCCAAATCTTCCCACATCGTGACGTAGACATGTGGGGGCGTGTTAGAACGAGCCGTTTTAGGTAGGCGTGGTTAACTCTTAACTTTTATAAAGAATGTCTCTTTGGATTTGAGACTTTAGTCTTTGCAACTTTACAGATCTTCTTTATGCACCAAGAGCTTGTAACACTCCAAAGAGAAAGGAAAAATTGAAATCGCATCATATGACCTCTTTAAACTCTCCAAAAAACTCTGTCACTGGGATGACACCCTTTCAAATGGTACACCTTTTTATCTTATTTATCCCTAAAGGGTGCATTTTGGTAGCTTAAAGGCACAGTACATAGCTTATTTGTAAGTATTAGTACAAATTACTTTCGCATTTTTTTTACACTGTTTTTTTTTCATGCACCTGTCAAGATTGAGATTTTGGGCTTTTTGGTGTTTTTTCTAGTGGACTAGTGGAAAGAAAACATCCAAAAGACACTGTTAAGTGTTTCTTTTATAGCACTTTATTTATTTGTGTCAACAGATTTCAATTACAATATATTTCTAAAGGCGGTTTTCTCAAAAATGAGTTTTTTCTCCTACATTGAGCCATAAATCACCACTTCAGTAGCACTCTCACACACACCAAACTTTACATTTTGGTAGCCCAAAAATTGTGAAAATATATTGTTTTCTGTTTGTTCTAATTGTTTTCTGAATTATGCAGTGACAAAAATGAGATACCCAAAATTCCCTCTGTAAACACATTTGACTAATGTCAAAAGGAATTTTAAAAACTGATTTCATTTAGTGTTCAATTTTTGTACTAGAAATGTATGCAAATTAGCGCACATTTCATTAAATAATGCATCACTTGCATATTTAAACCTAACATTTTAGAAAACTTGTAATAGCCCAAAACATTTTTGCAATTATCATTGTAATCAATTAACTGGGTAAGGCGATAACTATTAACTTAGTTCATTTTTACCCAATTCACCTTCAGTGTCTTGCCTTAAGAGGATTCTATTTTTAAAACCAACATTTAAAACAACTGCTAAAGAACTGTGTAATTGGACATTTGACTCAAAATCCCATACGCACTGAAATACAGTTTTTGTGCCATCTACCCTCTCATCTCACCAATAGCTACTATTACAGAAATTAGACTTCTTGACGTTTTAATCTTTATGATACCTTTTGCGCTACTGTCAGGTATGATCATGTAAGGTTTAAGAGCTATCCTTTGTTTTTCTGTGCAGAGGGGTTGTTGTGCGCTCTTGCGCATTTAACGCGCTTGGTGTTGGAGATCCCCAGCGCCTGCCTGTGCGCGTCGGCTCAGTTGCGCATGCGCGGGGAGCTCCCCGTGCCCACCGACTTGTAGCTTTGAGCCCAGAGCGCGCGGGTGGCACGCAGAAGCTCCCGGCAGCCAGAGCGCGACGTTACCATGAGCCTCCCCGCTCCGCCGGCAGAGACTCCACGCACAGAGAGTGCCCACCTGACGAGAGCAGCGCGACACACACAGCCGCACGATGCACGGCGGAAAGAGAGGGCTGGTGGCACCGCAAAACACTTTCCTGGAGAATATCGTCAGGCGCTCGAGTGGTGAGGAGCACGCTTATGCTTTCTGAAATGCATTAGGTCACTTGACATTACACTGTGTTGCTCTGCATTTACATACTGAGTAGTCAGTATTTCAAATTTAAAACATGGGATTAATGGGTTATTCGTATGGTAATCATTTTTATTATTTTTAAGATGTGAAACATGGACGCTGTAATGGAACATTTCGAAGCTGTAACTTTTATTTTGTCATTAACTTTCTTTATATTTTAGAGACTGCAGTTCTCTGAGCTGGACATACTGTGATTTGTTTTATTTTAAATGCACTGAATTATTGAGGCATTTTCGAGAGAGATTAACTTAAAATGCTATTTAAATAAAGAAACTTCTTTCGTCACTACATTTATATTTTAACATAAAGCAGTTTTCATTGCGAATGCACTTCAACACGTAACACTAACAAAATGTAATATTAATTTCTCACTGCGCTGCAGAATTAATATTTTAGAGACGTGTTTATTTCCCAGTGTTTATTTTTTTTTATTTATCTAGGCTAACTAAATTATTTAAATCTATGTGTTTTTTGAGTCAAGTGATTTTAGTTCTTTAATAATAATAATAATAATAATAAAAACAGCAGTTTTAACATCTGGAGAAATGTACTAATTCTAATAAACAATCAAACGGTAAGCAGCGTAACTGACTAAATCATTGTGTGTTGTTAATTATAACCTATACAGTTTAAATAATAAGACAGTTCTCGTTCAGCTGATTAAAAAGGCACTCAATATAATTTCCCTCCACATCTCTGTGCCAGCAGAGCATCAGGACTGGCTTGAAAAGTCACTTTGATGGTTGTGAGAGATCTGAAGCAAATTGCGGACTGTTGCGTTTACCACCACTAGAGGGAGCATCATCTCTAATTGTGTCTGGTTTCTTTATACTGCATCACAAACAACCCTTATCTGAGGATTATAGTAGGCTATATAAGACATGATAGTTAAAGTGTGAAAAAATGATTTGAATATGAATCTAATAAGAGGTTTTAAAACATCCCATTCACATTCTGCAATAAGAATGACAGCGTTTTGTAGTTTAATTTGATGAGCTTTTGAACGTCTACCCTTTATAGAGAGTACACCAGATGTTAAAGTAGATCAGTGACAGTCATTTACTGTGAAGCAAAGACTGGGAATGCATTAGTGTGTGGCAGTCAGATCACTAATTCCCACTCCCTCTTTTATTCTTTGTCATCTCTGAACCTTCAGAGACAAGTTTCTTGCTGGGGAACGCTCAGATTGTGGACTGGCCTGTAGTTTATAGTAATGACGGCTTCTGCAAGCTGTCTGGATACCACAGAGCAGAGGTCATGCAGAAAAGCAGCACGTGCAGGTGAGTGGATATACGTGTGACAATAGAAATCTGTAGGATTATGTTACACAGTTCATGCTGTATTGAGATCTCGGGTTTTGCAGTTCCTTAAGGGGCCTGTTAAATAAAACAATAAAACAGCTTAAGACTGAAGCTTTAAATGATTTGTTGTGGTTCCATGTGGACTCATTTCTACAAAACCAAGAGGTTCTGCCTAAAGTAGTGTAACATGTAAACCGAATCTTGAAATCACTGATTATTCTTTTTTTTGAAATGATGTAAACGAGTTCGGTGTTAGGAATTTGGAATTCAAGTTTTAATAGATGAAAGTATCTTTTTGGCCAAGCCATGATATGGCATCGCATACTGTGATATATATATATATATATAAAAATCTAATTTCAATAAGTGGCTCTCATAAAGTGCTGAGCCACAGATATACTGTCTTCCAAGGCTTAGAGACTTCATATCACACTTTACAGCATCTCTTCTTGACAATTTTGTGTCATTAATAAGCCGTTATCTATGACTGCAACACAACCAAACGTGCCATAATTGGTCACACTTTGCTTCAGGTGTGAGTTGGCTATGAATCTCAGATTTTTCTGTAATCTTTTAATCTTTGTAATAACATATGACCGTAATTCATGTCTGTTGGCAAAGTGTGGAAATCTGAAACCTGAACATCTTCTGATCATTTTACTTGCTCGCATGAATTCCTGAATTCATTAGAATCTTTATAAATCTGAATCAAAGGATTGATGGGAGGGATAGTTCCTTAAAAAACCATACCGAAACTTTCTTCTTAAACCGAACGATTTGGTTTGAAAACAGGAGATTACTGTCTGTCTGTCTGAATAATCTCTCTCTGTAGTTTTATGTATGGGGAGCTGACAGACAAGAAGACCATAGAAAAGGTGAGACAGGCCTTTGACAACTATGAGTCCAACTGCTTTCAAGTGCTGCTGTACAGAAAGAACAGTAAGTGAGACTTGATGTATTAAACTTTGCCATGTAAACTATGGGTCAAAAAAGTGGAATTTTTAAAAAAGTTTTGATTTAAAAAAAAAAGAAGGTTTTTGAAAGAAGTCTCTTATGACCAAGTCTGTCATTTATTTGATTAAAAGTAACAGTAATATTGTTGCAATTTAAAATAACAATTTTCTGTTTTAATATATGTAATTTATTTATATGATGGCAAAGCTGAATTTTCACTAGCCATTACTTAAGTGTCACGTGACCCATCAGAAATCATTTTAATATGCTGGTTTGGTGCTCAGTTATTAATAATGGTTATTATTTTCAATGTTGAAAAGATTTGCTGCATAATATTTTTGTGGAAACTGTTATTCTCTGATGAATAGAAAGTTCAAAAGAACGGCATTGAAAACTTTTGTGACATTATAAATGTCTTTACTTCTCTTTAAAAAAACAAACAATTAAAATTTAAAAAAGCTTTCTGACCCCAAACTTTCGAGTGGAAGTCATGGTTTCTGCAAAAACAAGACTGTTGTCAACATTGATAATAATAAGAAATGTTTTTGAGGGCCAAATCAGCATATTAAAATGATTTCTGAAGAATCATGTGACACTGAAGACTGGACTAATGGCTGTATAAAATTCAGCTTTGCCATTTTGCCTGATCTGAATCCAAAAAAATCCAAGCCATAATTAGCAACTGGATTATCATAGGTCCTTGGATGTGAGCTCTTTTGATTTGGGCATAAATATGTGCTCATATAAGTTTATTGTCATCCAATAAAATACAATTTATACTATGGTATAATAATGCTGACTTTGACATCTCACCTTGCGCAGGAACTCCAGTGTGGTTCTACATGCAGATTGCACCGATCCGAAATGAAAATGACAAAGTGGTTTTGTTCCTGTGTACATTTAAGGACATCACTGTCTTTAAACAGCCTATTGAAGATGAAAGCACCAAAGGTGAGTTTTACACCCGCACACACACATATAGGCTATACATATACTGTACACTTGTAATTTCAGTGATTTATTCAAAATAGATTCTCTAAAAGTCACAGTTGAACATGTAATGGTAACAGACATGCCAGTAGTGTTTGTTGGGCTTGAGTTTGTTCTGACAGATAAACACTTCCTCTAATGTGCTTATGTCAGATAAATAAATATTTGTTTATGATTGGCAAGCATTGCCAGCTTTTCCTTTTGGCACTCACACACAAGTGTTATTTTCAAGCACTTCTGTGTGTGTGTGTGTTTGCTGGTGCGAGCTTGTTTATTGAACTGAAAAAAGTTATATAGAGTCTCATTCCAAAAATCCCAATAGTGCTGGCAAAGGCGTTCTGCTCTGGTGTGTGTGGGTGAATTTCACAAAACCTGTTTTAAACAAGGTCCAAGTCACATTTCACCCCAAAATCAAAAGAAAGAAATAAGAAATTATATTTTTTCAAGTAGAAACCTATTTTTAGGACCATTATGTTTTTTAGTGTCAGTTATGACACTATTTTAATGAGAATTAAGTGCATTATTTTCTTTAAAATATGACAGTTATTGTGTTACAGTAATCAGAATCACTATTAAGAATAAAGGGGAATTATGTTACAGTAATGAGAATTTTGAGGGAAAATATCATAGTGGATTGTGACATTTTTATCATACTAAGTGATTTTGGGTTGAAATGTGATGTGAACATGTTTGCAGGAGATTGAACAGTGTGTATGAGATGAGCATTATACACTTAGGAATGAGAGAGAGAGAGAGAGAGATTTGAAACGGCTTCAGACGGTGTTCCAGGAGTTATACTTACATTTAGTCATTTAGCAGACGCTTTTATCCAAAGTGACTTACAAAATATTTCATTGCAAGATCGTTGCAGGAGTGACAGCAAACATTTGTTCCACTTTTACTCATCATAAAGCATTTTGCTGAGTCATATCTGAGCCACAGAGGACTTATGTTTTGGATTAATGTTTTTGTTTTTTGTTGTGTGCATATACCATTCAAAAAGGTCAGTACTTTTTTTTTTATTTTTTTTTTTAGAATTTAATACTTTTATTCAGCAAGGATGCATTAAATTGATAAAAAAATGACAGTAAAGACTTTTGCAATGTTACATATATTTTCTATTTCAAATAAATGCTGTTGTTTTGAACTTTCCATTCATCAAAAAATACTGAAAATGTCACTGTTTACACAATAATAATAACAACAACATTAATAATAAACAAATCAGCATTTTAGGTTGCTTCATGATTTCTGAAGCAACATGTGACACTGAAGAGTGGAATGGCTGCTGAAATTTCAGCTTTGCCATCACAGAAATAAGTAACATTTTAAAATACAAATAAAATAGAAAATTTTTATTTTATATTGTAACACTATTTCACAATATTGTTTTTACTGTATTTTTGATCAAATAAATGCAGACTTAAATTTTTTTTATATATATATATATATATAAATTACTGACCCCAAATTGCATTTTTATTTATAACATCCACAATATTTTCATTAATTAACCAAATTAACAAACTTCAACAAATGACAAGGAGATTGTGAAACTTTTTATAAAAAATCACAGATTCATGCTTCATTTGTACAGAACTTTCATTAAAGCAAAATACTGAACTGAATTCAGTTGTGCAGAGTATTTTATAAAAACACCACAGAATTTAAATAAATTGAACTGAAAGACACATAATATTATGAAATCACTGCATCTGTCTTTCAATTCAGTGTAGCATTTATAAAACGCATCATATATTTCTTGCAGGTTGGACCAAGTTTGCACGTTTGACTCGAGCGTTGACGAACAGCAAAAGCACCAATCAGCAACTCACGCCCATGAGCAGAACCGACATCACTTCACACAAACAGTCCAGACTCGCAGAGGTGAGAACACACACACACACACACACACACACACACACACACAGACAGACAGACAGACAGACACAGACAGGCAACATTTGCTTACATCCTTGACTGCGTAGTACAAGGTTATTCAAAACTTCATCTCACGGAGGACAAACTTGTAATAGAATCACACACAGGATGCTGCTGTAACGCAATCTCACACGTGTCTGTTGGACAGCAGAAGTCTACAGTCGGCTGCCAGAAGCTGCTATTAATAATTAACACTGATGAAGTGTGTACTGTATGTGTGTGTCCCATAACCCCTGTTCACTTTTCTGCTTTTCTCATCTGTTGGTTATTGCTCCGTCACTGTTGTGTGATGGTGTTAAAGAGGAGTGAAATGCGTTGTTGTTTTTTTGTGTCTGTAAGGAACAATCCTTACATACTATATTGTGCTTAAATCTTTGGAAGAGTTTTTAATGAGGGAAGCATTCAAGGACAGGTTTGTTTTGCGAGGCTTTTATGATGGATTAATGTCTCTGATCTGTACTGTTACAATGTTTGCAAGGCAGCATTAAAAATAACATTATTTTGTGTATTTGGTGTAATGAAATGTGTTTATGCGGTTTAAGGTTAAAAAACACATTATTTTCCACATACTGTACATTATTGTTTCTCCTCTATGCCCCGCCTTTCTGAAACGCATCGATTTTTACAAAGCTCATCGGTCTGAAAAGCGAGGTGTGCTCTGATTGGCCAGCTATCCAGAGCGTTGTGATTGGCCGAATACCTCAAGCATGTGACGGAAATGTTACGCCCCTTACCATACTGTGATGCCGTGTCCCGGAGCGACGATACAAAACCAATTAAACCCATTATAAATGAGGCATTTGTTGCATCCAGTGGGGACATAATTACGGCTTATAATGACTTACAGGTGCATCTCAATAAATTAGAATGTCGTGGAAAAGTTCATTTATTTCAGTAATTCAACTCAAATTGTGAAACTCGTGTATTAAATAAATTCAATGCATACAGACTGAAGTAGTTTAAGTCTTTGATTCTTTTAATTGTGATGATTTTGGCTCACATTTAACAAAAACCCACCAATTCACTATCTCAACAAATTAGAATACTTTATAAGACCAATAAAAAAAACATTTTTAGGTAATTGTTGGCCTTCTGGAAAGTATGTTCATTTACTGTACATGTACTCAATACTTGGTAGGGGCACCTATATACTGCACCTATATACTGTCTTTTTACGCATTGCGTTGCATCACACCGCGTAAACAGGGCTTGAGTGAGGAACAGGCGGCGGGCTTGAGAACGGCGTGGCCGACGGATTCGACGAAGGAGCGGCTTGCGGGCTTGCGGCAACCACATGTGACGACCCCGGGCTGGACTCCGCTTCGTCCACGGTGAAAGCCGATCCGGCGATTCACAGCGCGAAGTTGATGTATTTCCTCAGCGACCAGCATGGATCAGCTCGAGGCATGAAGTGGATATTGTCCTCTTTTGGAAGACCAAACAAAGTAGTTTCGCTTTCACAATGAAACACACAGCATCTTCATGACATGGCGGCGGCGGCAACAATACTACAGTGAGGATAAAAGTTACGCCTTCTTTTCTTTGCGTGAACATTTGGGCGGCGTTATGCAAATCTTCCCACATAGTGAGGTAGATATGTGGGGGCGTGTTAGGACGAGCCATTTTAGGTAGGCGTGGTTGACTCTTAACTTTTATAAAGAATATCTCTTTGGATTTGAGACTTTAGTCTTTGCAACTTTACAGATCTTTTTTATGCACCAAGAGCTTGTAACACTCCAAAGAGAAAGGAAAAATTTTAATTGCATCATATGACCCCTTTAAGGTTTGCTATTAATCACTAAATAACCAAGTATTAAATTTCCCCAATTCATTCATCCTGAATTACTTAAAGGATGATTCTGGGTTCAGTTCATGTTAAACTTAATCGACAGTACTTGTGAAATTATTGAGTAATAAAAATGAATTTTGACATTTTTCCACTTGGTTACAGAGAGGTACTACAAAGGAAATTAATGCAAGCATTAAAATACTTATAGTTTCAAAAGTCTTGCCACAAGACGTAAAGATGAAATGCATTAATGTGATTTTAGAGCTTACTAGCTTTTTTGTGCAATTACATCCAATTAACTGTTCAGAGTGCAAAGTCTGCGCTTCACTTCAGAGATGTGGTTGGACAAGTACAGCATGGGAGGGCAGGGTTCGGACTCATTCCAAAAACTCCTCTGTGGCACAAAGCAACATCAGTGCAGAAGAGACAGCTAGTGGTAGAAGAAGTCAGGAGACAGGAGGAGGGTGAGTGACATGCCAAAGCCGTCTCAGTGGCCAAGCAGGGGAAATGGACCAACTGAGAGGGCCTGGAGAAGAAAAAGCTCAGCTGGCGTGACATCTGGCAGATGGATGGAGCACGGCTGAGTTTTGTCATCAGAGCCACATACGACCTGCTACCCTCCCCTCAAAATCTGAAAAAGGGGTATGGAGAAGATCCCGCCTGTTCCTTGTGTCAAGTACCTGCATCCCTAAGGCACATTCTATCAGGGTGCACTACAAGTCTTACCCAAGGGCGCTATACTTGGCGGCATAACCAAGTACTTTGAGAGCTGGCATCAATACGGGGACAGAAACGAACCACCACAAACAACCTCCCACAAACATTGGCAGGACAGGTTAACTTCACAAATTTCGTACCAGCTGGCCAACATCAAGAGAATCGTACAACACCTAAAGATGCAAGCTTCCTGCAATCAGCGCAGGATTGGAAATTGGAAGTGGACCTTAATAAGAAGCTTGTGTTTCCCCCAGAAATAGTGGCTACAACACTCCGGCCAGACATGGTCCTGTGGTCTCCAACAAAACTGGTATATGTTGTCGAATTAACAGTACCATGGGAAGAGGGGGTTGAAGAGGCTTATGAGAGGAAAAAGAATAAATATTCCGACCTGGCAGCTGAAGCATCCCAGAACGGCTGGAAGACTAGCATCTTCCCAGTAGAGGTGGGATGCAGGGGTTTTGGTCCAACATCTACCACCAGTTTGCTGAGAAAAATAGGGGTGAAGGGTCTCTCTCTCCAACAGGCCATCAAGTCCATATCAAGTGCTGCTGAAAAAAGCAGTAACTGGCTCTGGATCAAGCGTAAGGACCCCATCTGGGCAGCAAGGTAGAGACAGATGGTATGCGGTCAGGCTTAGGCCCGACTCAGGGAGAAGGACGCCCTTGCCATGCAGAGCCCATCAGGGATATGGAGGGTATAGCATGGAGGGGGGCGTACCTGGGACGCTGGGTACACCGTTGAGCCTTTTGGAGACGTTGTGGGCTTCAATCAACGAAACATCGATGAAGCAGGGTGCCCACCTGATGACCCCAATGACATACCTTACCCTCCTTTTTAACCACTCCACACCGATTGCTACTATCAAGAGTTTCCTACTAAAGGGATTGAAACATCTAGTTCTATTAGCTTTACTAATTAAAATGCCTATAGCCCTAAACGACTGTAAAAATAATGAGAACAACTTTACAGCTCAAATAATAATTTAACAGAAGAATTAATGCTTCAGTAAAATGATTTGGGTTTCTAAAGACTTGAAAAGGTGTCTGAATGATAAAAAGAGAGCTTTTTGTGGTGGTGATTTTATTACTTTTAAAGAGTGTAAAAGAGTTGTAAGGGGTAAATTGAGGGAAGCCAAATTACATTGTAAGAATAAGATTGAGGGAAATTTTACAACAGGCAATGTTCGGCAAGCGTGGGATGGTCTGAATATTATGATGGGTAGGAATGATAAAAGGCATAGTGATCCACCAATTACTATACCTATAAATGATATGAATAACTTTTTTAACAGATTTGATACTGAGGTTAGCAGTCTTAACTGCAATAGTATTTGTCAGACCATCCCATATTGCTCCCCTATTAATTTGACGGAGTTGGATGTGGTCGTTCCATTTCTAAGATAAAACCTGGTAAAGCTGGGGGGCCTGATGGTATTAGTGGTAAAGTGTTAAAGAGCTGTTGTCACCAGTTGAAATGTGTATTGACAAGACTATTCCAGGCTTTGTTGCAAGCTGGAACTGTACCTTCGTTATGGAAAGAAAGTGTGATAATCCCAGTACCAAAGGGGCCTTCAGTTCATACTGTGAATGATTTTCGCCCTATAGCTTTAACTTCTGTGGTATGTAAAACTATGGAAAGGATTCTTGTCAAACATCTAATGTCATCTGTTGGTTCAAGTATTGATCCTCTGCAGTTTGCATATAGACGAAATAGGGGCACTGATGATGCTGTGTTAACTATGATGAATTTTGTAACTTATCATTTACAAAATTCAAATGCATATGCCAGAATTTTATTTTTAGATTTTACATCAGCATTTAACACAATGAGGGTTGATATTTTGTTAGAACAGTTAATATCCATTGGTGTCAACAGGTACCTGGTTTTGTGGATTAAGGACTTTTTGTTGTCCCGTACTCAGAGGGTATGGTATAATGGTCAGCTCTCTGATGAATGCACTGTTAATACGGGGGCCCCTCAAGGAAGTGTCATATCACCTGTATTATTCTCACTGTATATGAATGATTTTATGATTCACAATTCAAATTTTAAACTTTTGAAGTATGCAGATGATATGGCTCTGGTAGGACTTCTCCAAAAAGGTGATATAAATGAGTCGGTTGAATATATGAAATATGTTGAGGAACTCCTGGGCTGGTGTAATAATAGTGCACTGGTATTAAATATAAATAAAACCAAGGAATTAGTTATCAGTCGTACTAGGCAAGATGTTGCAGCTGTGCCTGTAATGATAGATAGTCACCCGGTTGAGATTGTTGATAATTTTAAATATCTTGGCATATATATAGACAGTAAACTGAGTTTTGTGGATAACACTAATAATATTTTTTAAAAATGCATGCAACGTCTATTCCTGATACGGAGAATCAGTAGGTTTGGAGTAAGTCAAAACATATTGGAGATTGTCTACAAATCATTGGTAGAGGGTGTGCTGACCTATAATTTAACTTCATGGTATGGGCATCTTAATTGCAAGCAGAAAAATAATCTAGCAAGAGTCACTAATATAGCTAGTAAAATCATTGGCAGACCACAGAGTAAGTTGGGTGAGGTTTACACCTCAAGATGTGTTGGGAAAGCGGAGTGTATATTAAAAGACCCAACTCATCCTCTGTGTGATCAGTTTGTTTTATTGCCCTCTGGGAGACGATTTTTAATGCCTAGAGCAAAGACAAATATTTATAAAAAGTATTTTGTACCTGCTGCGATCGGATTTATTAATCAAAAAGCTATGTGATTCAGTATGATGGTTTTTATGTGTTTTGTAGTTTGTGTCTGTATGTGTATTTGGTTTTCGCTGGTGTGGTCAAAGACAAATTTCAACCATAGTTGACAATAAAGATGTATTGTATTGTATTTAAATCCTCCAAAATTGGCCCCTTTCACTTCCATTGTACAGTGTGCATCAATTGAATTTTTGCCTTTTTGTAAAGAAAATAAGCTTGTAAAAATGATTTTTGCCACAAATGTGCCAACTTTTTAACATGTATTTTAATTCTTTCAGACTTTTCTTTTTGTAAACTTTACATTTTATAATTTTTGTGAACTTATTTTTTCTTTATTCTAAGATTAAAGGTCTCCTCTTTCTTGATTTAGACTGACATTATTAACAATCAAAAATTAACACTATATGCAGCCATTTTCACATTTGAATGCAACAGTTCTACACTGTCTCTCTCTAGAAGGGGAAATAGCTTTAAATCTCTGAGTAAACTTCATGTTCTGTTTATATGAACATGCATAGTATACAACAAACAGTGTATTGTCTAGGGAAGAGTGGAAATTATCCAGAGCTAGAATTAATATTAAAACTCACTTTCCTTAGGGCTCTCTATATTTCATTTCATTTTCACTCTCATTGTCCCTTAAGATAATCTCCTTATTAGCAATGTCAAAAGAACAGGAAAAAAGGTGGTCAATTTAGTTTAATTATCAAATTGATAAATTATACTAAATAAATGTAAAAAAATCTAAATAAAACTAATTTGACCAGGCATTTTCAAAATAAATATTATTGTCAAAAAAAACCTTAGAATTTAACTGGCATTGGATTTTAAATTCTTATTCTTTTTGTCTTAGATCCTTCACTCTCTATCTCTTTTTTTCCTCAGGTGCTTCAGCTCGGCTCTGACATTCTTCCGCAGTATAAGCAGGAAGCCCCTAAGACCCCGCCTCACATCATCTTACACTACTGCACCTTTAAGACCACCTGGGACTGGGTCATCCTCATCCTGACCTTCTACACCGCCATCATGGTTCCTTACAACGTCTCCTTCAAGACCAAACAGAATAATGTCACCTGGCTGGTTCTGGACAGCGTTGTGGACGTCATATTCCTTGTGGACATCGTGCTCAACTTCCACACCACGTTTGTCGGGCCTGGAGGGGAGGTGATCTCGGATCCGAAGCTGATCAGGATGAACTACCTGAAGACTTGGTTCGTAATAGACCTGCTGTCCTGTCTGCCCTATGACATCATCAACGCTTTCGAAAACGTGGATGAGGTGAGAAACCAAGCTGCCTTTTTGTTGCTTTGTACCTGATTAGGACACAGAGTGGAATGGAAATGGGTTCAACACTTGGAAAAAGGGTTAGTAGTTAAATTAAATATTAATTGTATTATATTCTAAAAATGTTTGACACTATTGTCAGAAGAGAAGCTGTAGTTGCCTTTTTCAAGTAAAACTTAGTAGTGCTTCAAATATTAGATTTTTTTTTACCTGTCAACACCTCAAAGATGAAAGATTGAACAATTATTTCCTATATCAGGGCTCCTCAAAGGTACTCTGCTGAGGATAATGCTTTAGGGTTCTTGTTCAAATTCATTTAAACTTTTGAAGAGCTTGATAGTTTCGGGACAGAAAAACAGAAAAACTGAACTGAAATATTTATCTGTCTGAAAAAATGTAGAAATTTTGCCAGAAAGAACCTCAGTGAAAGGTAGTTTCACATACAGCAGACAAACTTTTGATTGACGGCATAAAGTCTGGTCCATTTTACAGCTTATTTTAGCCAAAAACCATTATATTTGTGGATTCTAAGTTTGTGTACTACTAAGGGCCTCAAAATGACTATGTGGGGTTTGTGGCTTTGAGACAGATACTAATAAAAAGAAGCCCACTGTATTGATTGGCCAAATACTCAGCCAATAATGTGTGATGATTGGTAAAGCCTTTCCTCTTGAAAACTGAACCATTACAAAGTCATGTTGTCCTTTGCATCCTTTCCTGGTTTATGTTATATATTCTTGGAGTCTGTCCAGGTTATGTGCTTTAGGATAGATATTGATTAGTGCACACACAGTGGATCATCTTCTCTCTTTCACTCAGGAAGTCAGTGCAGCGATCTGAGCCCCAGACACACACCTGTAAACACAATTTCATTGAATGCTAGCAGGCTTTCATTCATATTTTTTCTCTCTTTTTATCTTCCTGACTGTTCTGGGATTTATATTATGAGAAGTACATTAACAGCTTTTTCATTAATCTGTGTCTTGTTTTCCAGTAAAAATATATGGACGTCGTGAAAACAAGATAAATAAAATTTGGGCAAAATTGTAAAATATATTAAGGCTTGTTTTCTTGTTTTAGAGAATAAGTCTCTTTTTTTTTTTCATAGCACCTATTTTGGTATTTTCTTGTTTTAGTTTTTTATTTATTTTGTAACGAATCAGCTCATGGGAAATATGAATAATTAATCATAACTAGTTATAATTAATTATGAATATTTTAGATCCGCTGTAGATATTTAGCTGACCTCTCAGGGTCAACTGTCTTGTCAATTCTAAGAACGTTAATTTCCTGGTTAAGGGAAATAACTTCCTTACTGTACAATTCTACAAAAGCTTGTAGCATCAATCTGCATGATTAGTGACTCCGGTTATGAGCAAACAATGAACCACGTCAAGTGTGATACAAGTAAGGTTTTATTAACTACATAAACACTTAAACTAGTCTAACATCCTACATAAACACATAAACTGGTCTAACATACACATACACACACACACACACGCATACAGTTGGTATAGGAAAGGGTTAAAGCTTAACTCAGTACAGAGAAGAGAAATAAGGAATGAAGTTATGGAACCATTTGCATATTCAGCAGATTTACACCTGAAGGAAACATCAGATTCTTAGTTCAAACACACCTTTGTAACAAGGTGAAAATGATACCTAATGTATCAATTAATAAGACTAAGTTTTGATACTTGCGAGTCTCGTCTGTCTGAAAGAGAGGCTTGATGCAATCTGAAAGTCCTAGTGATCCTTGCTGAAGTTGGTCGATGAAAAGAACCAGTTTTGAGTCAGAGAATCTTGATGAATGGAAAGGTCGAGGCCGAAGGCCTGGCGCACAAACTTAGGATGTCCTGGAGCATTGGAGCTCACATCTTCTCAGAACCTAACAGAACCACCGACTCTGGGAGGGTCCCTGGTGTGGGCCTTTAAGGTTGGAGAAGAGTCACGCCTCTCAAGGTGGGCTTGTCCAATGAGAAAGGAAGAAATTCCAAGCGGGAGGTTGCAATTGCTGGAGGGTTTTACAACCTTTTGTTTGAGGGCATGGTAATTTGCAGATGTAATTCGCTTGGGTGTGGATGCACAAACTAATAAAGATTCTTAGAACACTAATATGTTGCATAGGTATAAACATACAATATACACTCTCAGTTAGATCATCCGAATACTAATTCATAGATACTAAACATGGTAGGGTTATATATACTGTATGTAAGCTGACAGGAGTGAGTGTTTCGATCATAAGCCTGCATAAAACAGTATACAATCTCAAAGACAAAATACACGATGACAATAATATACACAATGACCTGAAGGATACACTGTTCATTCAAAGAAAGGTTTTCCTATGAATTAATTAGTAGAAAAGTCAATTTCTACTGTGCACTGTGGATTTTCTATGGACATTGTAGTGGGAGGGGTGACTCTCGCATTCCATTAGATCGTAAATGTATCTGGAGTCAGGGTTGCCATGGTAACCAGGGTCCCGGGGCCCTGTTCACAGATATTTTGGCACCCAGTATGTTTATTGGGTGAGGGGTCTGTGAATGTTTGTTAATCTAATGAATAATTGATTTGTTCAATCAAATGAAAAATGGTGTGTCTGATTGGTCCAGACGCTACACTATCAAAAGCTGCAACAAAATGCACACAAATATATACTGTTTTTTAGCCTATAGTACAATCCACAAACACATACATGTCATTTTATCATTTTATATTAATGCTCATATATGTGCATTGCATTTGTGCTTGGCATTGAAAATACACATGAATGTGATTTTGTGTTTGTGTGTTTGTTTGAGAGCATTGTTGATTCACATATAATTTGATAAATCTTTCAACACACTCATAGTATTAACTGATGCCATTTGTAATGCCTAGACTACCAGTTTGAGACCATGTCAAAAAATCCCCAGTATTCACATACTGTTTACTGAATGCTGATTTCAACCCCGGAGGGTAAAAAACATTTAATCAAATTAATTACCTTTTTTTAAATGCAAGTTGTCATTGTTGTCAATTATTAATGGCTCTTTAAAGTTTGTGTGTGAACACAACCTTAAAACTCACAACTAAAGTTTTACCTTAAAGAGCTGCTCACTGTACCAGAAACCCACTGAGAAAGCTTTCATGTCATGATGTAAGAGTGATCCAAGATGCCTTAGTGTGGACCCTGCAATCTACTGTCCCTGTGGAAGTGCTCTGAGAGAGCAGTAGCTATAGAATTGACCTGTCCCCGAAGATTCTATTGTATTTCAAGAGCTGGAAAATAAATGTCAGTCAAGCAAACAGAATTTTATATCATACAGTTTGGAGAATTTTATTTTTCTTCCTCTGGTCCACTTAATCAAGGTTTCCTGTTCCAAAAACGTACTTAACATAATTATCTTAATTAACCCTCTGATGCATCTTGTTCTCTGTGGTTGCTGGATCTTTTAAAGCCACTTTTAACCATCAAGGGTGTGATGTTACATCCAAACCACCATAGGGGATTGGTTATCTTGACAGTTTCTTATAATTATTTATGACTGTCCTCTTTATTTGTCATTACATTTTTCCTTTATGACAACAAATTCAATATAATTTAGCTACAAAAAGCGGTGATGCTTCAAGTAGCTCAGCTGGAATAGTAACCATTATATTCTTTTGAAATCATTAGATGAATAACTCTCTTAAAAAAGAAAGAAGATTGTGAATAATTATATTGTTGTACTGTACATTAAGATAATTTTTCCCTTAGCACATTCATTTTCCATTCTCTCTCTGACAACATGGCCACAAATGAACAAACTAGGGAACAGAATAATAAAATTAATTCTTAATTCATAAATATATATGTTTAAAATCCCTCACAGCTGCATTGTGTGTATTTACTAGTTCAAGTCCACTCTTCTCCGCTCTGTGTATGAATTTTGTAGAGAATTTTATATTTAAAATATTGCTGTAAACATTATGTAATCTTCTGTTTATTCTCATAAAGACCATGTAAGGGAAACAGGTCAATAATTTAGCTCAAAGGGAATCATTTAAGATTTTAAAGGGAACTCCACCATTAATATGCAAGGGAATTAGGACAGAATCACTGTTTTACGGCGGATCACTGAGACGGCCTGCGATTCAGTGAACGAGCCGTATGACAGCAATTCTGCAAGGGATATTTATATCCAAAATATAGTGAAAACACTATTAATTAGCATAGTAACAAGATCGGCAGTTTAAGACATTAACTTGTGAGCACAAAACACAAGATACTTCTCTTTTCCATATAAATAAGGCTTTATTGGATAAATCTAAGACATATAAACTAATCTAACACACGCATTCACACACAAGTTGCAGAAAGAGAGAAAGTGAGGAAAATAATTAGTTTAAGAGAATGAAAATGTGAAATCCCAAGTTTACAGCAATATGTGCATTGCATAGATCTGAACAACCATCAATCACTTAATTAACCCTCGCACTGAATTCCTCAATGAGGTTAAAATTTAGATTAAATGCACCAGTTCAGCTCTCTGGAGGTACTTGCGTTTCTGTGTCGGGGGTTCCCTTCCTTGTCTGCAGAAAGGGGTTTCCCGAGGTTGCTGATTGGCTGGAGGTTAAGTCTTGGGAAGCCAGTGATTGGGCGTTGGCTGGCGACGCAGAGCTGTGGTCTGCAGTTGAAGGGTAGACAGCACTCATGCGGCGTTAGGCTTAACTCAGAACACGAAACTCTCAACGGAAAATAAAACAAACTAAAGAAATAGAAATAGATGTAAAGTTTGATGAGACCAGGTGGCGTTTCTTCTCATGGTTTTGGAGGAGCTGGCGTGTAAGCCAGACCACGCTCAAAACTAAAGAAGCATGACTAAAAACATAGCTCAAAGCTATGCCTAAAAAGAGGAGAGTAAGAGCAAAGAAGGGGGTTGAAGAAGAGAACCAAGAGAAC
>NW_015505517.1:1219546-1224090 GCF_001515645.1 Sinocyclocheilus grahami | reverse complement strand
AGAAATTCCAAGCGGGAGGTTGCAATTGCTGGAGAGTTTTACGACCGTTTGTGTGAGGTCATGGTAATTTGCAAATGTAATTCGCTTGGGGTGTTGATGCACAAACTAATAAAGATTCTAAGAACACTAATATGTTGCATAGGTATAAACATACAATATACACTCTCAGTTAGATCATCCGAATACTAATTCATAGATACTAAACATGGTAGGGTTATATATACTGTATGTAAGCTGACAGGAGTGAGTGTTTTGATCATAAGCCTGCATAAAATAGTCAAAATATCAAAGACAACATACACCATGACCTGAAGAATACCCTGTTCATTCAAAGAAAGGTTTCCCTATGAATTAATTAGTAGAAAAGTCAATTTCTACTGTGCACTGTGGATTTTCTATGGACATTGTAGTGGGAGGGGTGACTCTCGCATTCCATTAGATCGTAAATGTATCTGGAGTCAGGGTTGCCATGGTAACCAGGGTCCCGGGGCCCTGTTCACAGATATTTTGGCACCCAGTATGTTTATTGGGTGAGGGGTCTGTGAATGTTTGTTAATCTAATGAATAATTGATTTGTTAAATCAAATGAAAAATGGTGTGTCTGATTGGTCCAGATGCTACAATTTAGTGAGGTCTCTAATAAGAAAAGACCTACAGTATTTGCCAATTTACTCGATACGAACAGTATCAAAAGCTGCAACAAAATGCACACAAATATATACTGTTTTTTAGCCTATAGTACAATCCACAAACACATACATGTCATTTTATATCTGTAATTTAATGCTCATATATGTGCATTGCATTTGTGCTTGGCATTGAAAATACACATGAATGTGATTTTGTGTTTGTGGGTATTTTTGAGAGCATTGTTGATTCACATATAATTTGATAAATCTTTCAACACACTCATAGTATTAACTGATGCCATTTGTAATGCCTAGACTACCAGTTTGAGACCATGTCAAAAAATCCCCAGTATTCACATACTGTTTACTGAATGCTGATTTCAACCCCGGAGGGTAAAAAACATTTAATCAAATTAATTACCTTTTTTTAAATGCAAGTTGTCATTGTTGTCAATTATTAATGGCTCTTTAAAGTTTGTGTGTGAACACAACCTTAAAACTCACAACTAAAGTTTTACCTTAAAGAGCTGCTCACTGTACCAGAAACCCACTGAGAAAGCTTTCATGTCATGATGTAAGAGTGATCCAAGATGCCTTAGTGTGGACCCTGCAATCTACTGTCCCTGTGGAAGTGCTCTGAGAGAGCAGTAGCTATAGAATTGACCTGTCCCCGAAGATTCTATTGTATTTCAAGAGCTGGAAAATAAATGTCAGTCAAGCAAACAGAATTTTATATCATACAGTTTGGAGAATTTTATTTTTCTTCCTCTGGTCCACTTAATCAAGGTTTCCTGTTCCAAAAACGTACTTAACATAATTATCTTAATTAACCCTCTGATGCATCTTGTTCTCTGTGGTTGCTGGATCTTTTAAAGCCACTTTTAACCATCAAGGGTGTGATGTTACATCCAAACCACCATAGGGGATTGGTTATCTTGACAGTTTCTTATAATTATTTATGACTGTCCTCTTTATTTGTCATTACATTTTTCCTTTATGACAACAAATTCAATATAATTTAGCTACAAAAAGCGGTGATGCTTCAAGTAGCTCAGCTGGAATAGTAACCATTATATTCTTTTGAAATCATTAGATGAATAACTCTCTTAAAAAAGAAAGAAGATTGTGAATAATTATATTGTTGTACTGTACATTAAGATAATTTTTCCCTTAGCACATTCATTTTCCATTCTCTCTCTGACAACATGGCCACAAATGAACAAACTAGGGAACAGAATAATAAAATTAATTCTTAATTCATAAATATATATGTTTAAAATCCCTCACAGCTGCATTGTGTGTATTTACTAGTTCAAGTCCACTCTTCTCCGCTCTGTGTATGAATTTTGTAGAGAATTTTATATTTAAAATATTGCTGTAAACATTATGTAATCTTCTGTTTATTCTCATAAAGACCATGTAAGGGAAACAGGTCAATAATTTAGCTCAAAGGGAATCATTTAAGATTTTAAAGGGAACTCCACCATTAATATGCAAGGGAATTAGGACAGAATCACTGTTTTACGGCGGATCACTGAGACGGCCTGCGATTCAGTGAACGAGCCGTATGACAGCAATTCTGCAAGGGATATTTATATCCAAAATATAGTGAAAACACTATTAATTAGCATAGTAACAAGATCGGCAGTTTAAGACATTAACTTGTGAGCACAAAACACAAGATACTTCTCTTTTCCATATAAATAAGGCTTTATTGGATAAATCTAAGACATATAAACTAATCTAACACACGCATGCATTTAGGCAGGCCAGCATCAAAGAAAGATGAGGAGCATACATGACTTCAGGCTTCAGTAGCACCATTATTAATATATTAATACAAAAATTAGGGATTTGCATAAAAAATGTGACCCTGGACCACAAAACCAGTCATAAGGGTCCATTTTTTGAAAATTAAGTTTTATACATCATCTGAAAGCTGAATAAATAAGCTTTCAGGATAGGACAATATTTGGCTGAGATACAACTATTTGAAAGTCTGGAATCTGAGGGTGCAACCAATCAAAATATTGAGAAAATTGTCTTTAAAGTTGTCCAAATTAAGTTCTTGGCAATGCATATTACAAAAAAAGATCTGCAAAGTGACGAAGCTCAAAGTCCACTTCAAAAGGAGATATTTTATTTAACAGAAATCACTTTTCAAAAACTACAACGAATGACTCGTTTGGACTACAACACATATTTTCCGGGATTTGTGATATCACAAATACTGACGAATGGGACGAGACCTGGTTGAGCTGCACTAGAGAAGGCAATGAGTGTTATCACTATGTCGGAGACATGCTAGCTTTCCCAAGGCAGACAAACTTAGAGTGGTTACAATCATCCGAGTTTAAATCGGGCTCAAATTGATTTGATCTTGACGCAATATTTACACTGAAGCTCGCAGGTGGCTATGGTAAGGGGCATGACATTTCCTGACCAGGCGCCGAGTGCTGTCAATCACAACACACACTGGCCCACCTAACCAGTCACAGCACATTTCGTATTTCAGAAGGCAGGCCTTCATTTGATACAGGAACTATTCGAGCCATTCATGCCAGACTGGGGAGAGAGGTGTTGTAATAATATAAAATATGTGAAAAATAATGTTTTTTTTTTTCGAACAACCTAGTATGAGAGCTTGTTCTAGTACACCCCCAAAACAAAATCAAGACTTTGTAAAAAAGCATAATAGGACCCCTTTATCAAGCCGAAAAAAGCTCATGTTATATCTCTCTTCATCAGTTTGCACTGGCTACCAGTAGCTGCTTGCATCAAATTCAAGGTACTGATGTTTGCCTACAAGACAACAACTAGCGCTGCACCAATATACCTAAACTCACTAGTTCAAACTTATGCGCCCTCCAGAAGCTTGTGTTCCACAAGTGAACGACGCCTTGTGGTGCCATCCCAAAGAGGCACAAAATCACTATCACGGACCTTTTCCTGGACTGTGCCCAGCTGGTGGAATGACCTCCCTCTCAATCCGAACAGCTGAGTCTTTGGCCATTTTCAAAAAATGTCTAAAGACACATCTTTTTCGCCAGCACCTGACGAACTAATACTAGCGCTTACCTATTCTATTCCATTCTCTGCTAAATGATTAAGTCTGCTAAATTATTCAATGTAAATGTAAAACACAAGGACCAACACCAGCAGACGTCACGGCACCCCAAATCATCACTGACTTCGGAAACTTCACACTGGACTTCAAGCAGCTTGGATTCTTTGCCTCTCCAGTCTTCCTCCAAACTCCAGACCTTGATTTCCAAATGAAATGCAAAATTTACTTTTATCTTAAAAGAGGACTTTGGACCACTGAGCAACAGTCCAGTTCTTTTTCTCCTTAGCCCAGGTAAGATGCTTCTGACGTTGTTTCTGTTTCAGAAGTGGCTTGGTAGCCCTTTTCCTGAAGACGTCTGAGCGTGGTGACTCTTGATGCACTGACTTCAGTCCACTCCTTGTGAAGTTCTCCCAAGTGTTTGAAACGGCTTTGTTTGACAGTATTCTCAAGCTTGCGGTCATCCCTGTTGCTTGTGCACCTTTTCCTACCCATTTTCTTCCTTCCAGTCAACTTTGCATTTAATATGCTTTGATACAGCACGCTGTGAACAGCCACCCCTTTCAGTAATGACCTTCTGTGACTTACCCTCTTTGTGGAGGGTGTCAATGATTGTCTTCTGGACTATTGCCAAGTCAGCAGTCTTCCCCATTATTGTGGTTTCAAAGAACAAGAGATACTCAGAATTTATAATGTAGGGATGGTCATTTAATGACACTCAAATGTAAATATTTTAATATTTTGAGATACTAGATTTTTTACTTTTATGAGCTGTAAGTTCTAAAATTAAAATAAAAATAAAAAAAAAAATAAAAAAAAATGTTTTACTTTACATGTAATGAATCTAGAAT
>NW_015505517.1:1202176-1219139 GCF_001515645.1 Sinocyclocheilus grahami | reverse complement strand
ATATATATTAGTGCTGTCAAATGATTAATCGCGATTAACCGCATCCAAAATAAAAGTTTTTGTTCACATAATATATGTGTGTGTACTGTGCATATTTATTATGTATATATAAATACAAATATATGCATGTATATATTTAAGAAAAATATGTAATGTTTATATATTAAATATATTTATATATAATATAAATTATCTGAATATAAATATATACATGTAAATACATGTAAATATTTTCTAAATAAATACTGTATGTGTATGTCTTTATATATACATAATAAATATGCACAGTACACACACATATATTGAGTAAACAAAAACTTTAATTTTGGATGCGATTAATCGTGATTAATAGTTTGACAGCACTAATATATATATATATATATATAAAATGCTGGAAATCTGCTGATGTTTTATACAGTATATTATTTACAACAGGTATAATTTTACATAATGTAACAGATATGTAAAGGTAAGACATATAGGTAAAACATATTATATTTATACTAAATGTGACTGTCTGTTATTTATTTTTCTCTTTTCCAGGGCATCAGCAGCTTGTTCAGTTCTCTGAAGGTGGTTCGACTGCTTCGATTGGGTCGTGTTGCACGTAAACTGGACCACTATCTGGAGTACGGTGCAGCTGTGCTCGTGTTACTGGTCTGTGTGTTTGGATTGGTTGCCCACTGGCTTGCCTGCATATGGTACAGCATTGGAGATTACGAGGTCATTAATGAACAAACCAACACCATCAAGACTGACAGCTGGCTCTACCAGTTAGCCACCAGCATTGGATCCCCGTACCGGTACAATGCCAGTGGGACTGGCCAATGGGAGGGTGGCCCTGGGAAAGACTCTCTGTATATAACGTCACTATATTTCACCATGACCAGCCTAACCACTATTGGCTTCGGAAACATCGCGCCAACTACAGACGGAGAGAAGATCTTCTCTGTGGCCATGATGATGGTCGGATGTGAGTGCTTGTCTTCTTTCATGTCTTATTTTTTAGACCTGTCTTGGCTAAGTGATCTGATCATAGATGATCAAGGTAGATACTGTCATTTTCATTTGGGAAATCGAATCAGCCAAAGTAAATCTTAATACAAGGTTAAACGGGGTCTCTTTTCTGTTACTTTCTTGCTTCTTTACTCTTTTTTTCTGTTTATTCTCTCCTCTGTCAGAATAACTCAGACTAATCTCATCTTGCCCCTCTGTCCTCCAGACAGCAGTGCATTGCTTCTAGTGCATCTCCTTCAGAAATAACTCTGAGACAGTAATAGAGAGAGATCGGTGGAGAGAGGGACATATAACTGGCCAGAATAAAGGAACGAGGCCAATGGTTGTTAATGTCCTTTTCCAGATCCGTGCATGTGGTGAGGAGTCACTCTGGAGACTAAACAAAGATGCGATCATAATTACCAGCATGTATGGGTGCTGACCTGCACAAACACACATATAGAAACCCCACTGACCCCCATGAACTGACTCTCAGGGGCCTCATCCATGTTTTTAAGGATACTTTTTTAAGTTTACAGTATTTCTTTAGTGTGCAGGAAAACCCAGGTTCAAATGCCAAATATATACATTCCCTAGAACTCAAAACTATGACCTTGATGTTGAGATATATGGTTATTTTTATATATTTCTTTTCATTAATTTATTTTTCTTTACAATATTACAAAACAGTTAAAGGATTTTTTTAAATAAATGAATGCTTTTATTTAGCAAAAATGTGTTAAAATGATCAAGAGTGAAAATAAATCCTTTAAAATTTGTATATACATTTATATTACTAATCATTTTTCTTTAGCAGCAAATCAGCATATTAGAATGATTTCCAAAGGATCAGGTGACACTAAAGACTGGTGTCTTTATACACTATATATATATATATATATATATATATGTGTGTGTGTGTGTGTGTGTGTGTGTGTGTGTTTTTGATCAAATAAATGGTGAGTGCAAGAGATTTTGCCTTTTGACATAATTTTTTGTGTTATTGCCTGTTTTAGTTGCCATTTTTGCTCCAACTCATGTTCATTTCCTTTGCCTTTTTGTAAAAATACCCCCATTAGATCTGTGAATCAAAAGGCATTTTCTTGCTTTTGACCCAGCCAACGGTTTCCCTGACCTGTAATACTCTTTAACCTGACATCACACTGGTGGAGGAGTCCTTTTTAAATGCTTATTAGACTAATGGGTCATTATGAACCTTTAAGAGGATGCTCAAATGAGCTCTGTTGATGCTGTTGTGGGTACTGATGCATGAATTGTAGGGCTCTTCAATCAGTGTGACCAGAATATCACTAAGCAAAAGGGATTCTCCCATGTGTCTAATGACATTATTAAGGCCAGACTTTAAAAAAAAAAGTGCAAAAGCTGTCACTGGGGCAATACCCTTTTAAAGGGTATACTAAAGTTTGTACCTTATTTATCTTTAAAGGGTGCATTTTAGTACCTTAAAGGTATTGGTACCACCCCAGTGGTATGCTGTCACAATTTATGCCAAAGTGTAAGGCCAGAAACAAGGTTGTTTTCAGTCAAAGTCCCTTAACAAGGCTCTTGATCTACTTGTGATTTTGTCTTCAGAACACTTTGGTTTGATCAAGGGGAGATGATCACACACGCACAATAAAACAGCAGTACACAATTAATGAAAATAATAATTGTAGTTAGCTGTTCTGATGACTCTTTGATGAGGCTCATACACAGTGCAGTCCCATTCTCTCTTTCCCTCTCTGTAATTATCTGAACACATTGTTTTCATCTACTGATCCTTCAGTCAAGATCTTTTCTCTTTTGTTTCCATGTTTCACTAAAGATCCGAATCTTCTGTCTTACTCTGTCTTTATTCCTGTCTTGCCCACATCTCTCTGTCTGTCTGTGTGTCTGTCTCTGTGGTAGTGAGGTCCTAGAAGGCCTCATTATGTGGTAGTTTGTACAGGTTCCCCTGAGACTCTCCCTCATGCACCATCCATGCCATGTGCTCTACAACTTTCTCCATATCTGCCCTGAAGTTACACCTGGATAAAAAGCTTAAAATCTCACTGGGTGATATGTAGGGTAGAATATAGTTGTATTTTACTTACACATGCCAGATAAACCTAGACTGTAAATCTAGGTAAGTAAGCTTGGAAGAGCAAGGACATTTTTTAATATAACTCCGATTGTATTCGACTGAAAGAAGGAAGTCATATACACCTTGGATAACTTGAGGATGAGTAAATCATGGAGTAATTTTCATTTTTGGGTGAACCATCCTTTTAAAGACCTTTTGACCTTTTTTGCATTTCTTGTGCAAGAATATTAAGTGTTAAGATATGTTTTAATGGCATCTCTAATTTAAAAATTCTGTACCAAAAATGTTGCTTAGGTCAGTTCAGTGCAGTTATATAAAGTAGTTTAAATATTTTTTTTCCACATAACTGATTCATAACAACTGATTCACAGCTTGCATGGAGGTTAATTGCCTCACAGATCATTTTTGTTTCTCAAATCATATTGATCCCGGTATGACAAAAAGAGTGATTTGTTTACGACTGAAGATGTTTTGATGCTTTCAGTCTAATTTGCAGCCTATTTAAAACATCATACATGGACGTTTAATCTGTTTACAGCATGAACAGAGCCACAGTATTTCAGTAAAATCAGAACGTAAAGTAAAAGTTCTTTCTTTTTTAAATGACTGACACACACTTTGGTGTGTTTATGAGGTTAATATTTTGTTTGCAGATGTGTGTCTGGTCTCTTTGACTCTAATTACTTTCTCTCAGTACAGGTGAGTCAGATGGCTGATATCCAAAATAAGAATCAGAAATAGAAGAAATCCTCCATCATCCTAACTCATTCTCTTCATCCTCCCGACTCACTCTTGTTGTCCCCGTTTCTCTCTATCTGTGTCTTCTCCTCTCCTTAACTCTTGGTCCTCTTTTCCTTTCTGTGATCAGAATCATTTTTCTTACTGTACAAATTCTTGGTCATTTCGTTGGCTTTTCATCATCCGTTTTTATCTTATCATATTCCATCCACTTTGCTTTCTTCTCTGTTCCCGCTCTTCCCTTATTGGTTATGAGTGGAAGTATTTGGAAAGCTATTTCAGGGAAGGTTGCCATAGAGACGAGGAGCAAAGATACTGTGGTAACTCATGAGAAAAGCTATAAAAACAGTACCAGAAGTTTGCATTGTACATGTACTCATTTTTCATTTTTCTTATAAAAGATATCCGGTAACACTTTACTTAAAGCCTTTATTTATAATGCACTATAAAGGGTTATTAAAGGGTATAATGCATTATAATTATTAATAATGTGCATTGTAATACATTATATTTTGGCGTAAATAATTATAACTGAATAGTGTAACAATGAATTGATAATTGTTATAATGTACTATATTAAATGTTCAATGCATTATAATATGTATTACAAGGCATAATTAATGCATTAAAACTACTTTTATCATGCATTTTACATAAAGGCTTTAAGTTAAGTGTTACCAGATAGCCTACTGTAAAAGTTTATATTTATAAATACTAAAAAAAAAAGAAAAACAACATTATTGTTTGTACTTGTTCTCTTACCCCATTAAAATTATTTTCAGTTCTTAAAAAATGTTTTCCACGTGGCATCCAGTGACTTTCATTTTTACAAGCTCTTTTGGGTTTGAAAATACATGATTTGTCCATTAGGTAATTTGAAAATTATTTATATAACCATTTTTGTAATGAAAAGAAATTATTTAAATTAAGGTTTAGCTTTGTTAAAGTACATTTTAAACAATTAATATGTATTGCAATTAATATAAAATATGTTGCTAAATTTAACATGTTAAATAAATATTTAAGTACTATAGTCTAAAGCTATATTTGCAAATTTAACACTTTATTTAAATGCCTAAAATTTTAGTACAACTTTAGATTTTTTTTAATACTTTTTTTTGTTAAATGATTGAAGGACTGATTTAATAGTTAAGTACTTTAGTCAGCCACATATTCAGACCCTCAAAGCTATATTTGCAAATTTAACACTTTATTTAAATGCCTAAAATTTTAGTACAACTTTAGATTTTTTTTAATACTTTTTTTTTGTTAAATGATTGAAGGACTGATTTAATAGTTAAGTACTTTAGTCAGCCACATATTCAGACCCTAAAAAAGTAACATTTCAAATCTGTCTTACATGACCCCTTTTTTCTCTCTCTCTTCATGTCCTGTAGCTCTCCTTTATGCCACTATCTTCGGTAATGTGACGACCATTTTCCAGCAGATGTATGCAAACACCAACCGTTACCATGAAATTCTGAATAACGTGCGGGATTTCCTCAAGCTCTACCAGGTGCCCAAAGGCCTCAGTGAGAGAGTGATGGACTACATCGTCTCCACGTGGTCCATGTCCAAAGGCATCGACACAGAGAAGGTGAAACTGAAACAGATGTGATGGTTGCATGATTGAAGTTTTTGATATTAATTGTGGAAAATACTAAATTGCAAATTTACCTGTGCACAGGTGCTCTCCATCTGCCCCAAGGACATGCGGGCAGACATCTGCGTGCACCTGAACAGGAAGGTGTTCAACGAGCATCCAGCGTTCCGATTGGCCAGTGATGGATGCTTGCGCTCATTGGCCGTGGAGTTCCAGATGATACACTCCGCCCCCGGTGACCTCATCTTTCATGCGGGTGAAATCGTGGACCTGCTCTGCTTCGTTGTGTCAGGGTCACTGGAGGTCATCCAGGATGACGAGGTCATCGCTATACTGGGTTCGTTTTTTAAATTCGCTAGGCTAATTAATACATTCTATGAACTTCAGCTTTGTTCACCCTGCCATTCCAATGCCGATTATTTGTGTATCCAATTGGAATCTGTTTTAAATTATTGACTATCCACTAGGGCTGTCAAAAAATTTTTGAATTTTGAATATTCGTCAAATTTAAAATAAAAATCCACTTTCAAATGCAAAAACATTGCATTCAAATTTTAGGTGTGCGTTAAGGAGGCAGCCCTATCAGTAGCTCACGAGATGCAATGACGATGTAAGTGTCATTGCATTTTAATGTTTTTGTTAGCCTATCCAGTTGAAGCCACTAGATGCGGCGCTGCTGCATTGTTAAAGGGGTCATATGATGCCGGTAAAAAGAACATTATTTTGTGTATTTGGTGTAATGAAATGTGTTTATGCGGTTTAAAGTTAAAAAAACACATTATTTTCCACATACTGTACATTATTGTTTCTCCTCTATGCCCTGCCTTTTTGAAACGCATCGATTTTTACAAAGCTCATTGGTCTGAAAAAGCGAGGTGTGCTGTGATTGGCCAGCTATCCAATGCGTTGTGATTGGCCAAATACCTCAAGCGTGAGACGGAAATGTTACGCCCCTCACATACTGTTGATGCCGTGTCCGGCTGGAGCGACGAGACAAAAACATTAAAACCCATTACAAACGAGGCATTTGTTGCATCCAGTGGGGACATAATTACTGATTATAATGACTTATACTGTCTTTTTAAGCGTTGCGTTGCATTGCATCGCGCCGCGTAAACATTAAACTCTGTCTACATTTGTGATCGGAGAAATGACAAACAACAAGTGCTACTCTACACTGCCCAAAACTCGCATTTGAATCATCAGTGGCAATGGGCAGCGTTATGCAAATCTTCCCACATAGTGACGTAGATAGGTGGGGGCGTGTTAGAACGAGCCGTTTTAGGTAGGTGTGGCTGACTTTAAACTTTTATAAAGAATATCTCTTTGGATTTGAGACTTTAGTCTTTGCAACTTCTTTATGCTCCAAGAGCTTGTAACACTCCAAAGAGAAAGGAAAAATTGAAATCGCATCATTATGACCCCTTTAATTACAAATATTGCGGGAAAAGAGAACATCAATGCGGAGAAGATCTTGTTTACGTCAAAAATGAAACCAAGCCGTTCACACAGAACGCACATTTCGCGCATTTTCTAGAGGGACATCAATCACCGTTGCACTCGCGTCTCGCACAAGAGCATGAGCATGTTTAGAAAGCCATGTAAAATTAATGCAAGGTCAACTTTGAAAAAACATATCTCGAAACTTTATGGCGGGTTTTTCCCCATCTGACTGCAACAGGTTGGTTTGTCTTGGTCTTGTCTCCGAAAAACTTGGTTTTCGGCCCTTTGTATTAAACTATGCATTTGTATTTGTTTATAGTTGTTTAAACAACTTAATTAATTATAATTGGTTTATAAACATTATTTTAAACATTATGCACTTTTTTTTTTCACGGATAGTCATGTTATCTTATGCTCGATGCGCCCTCTTGTGGCCTCAGGAGAGAAGCCAAAAGCTTTTCTTTACCCTAACTGAAATGATGTATTTTAAATTCGAATATAATTCAAATTTTGATAATATTTAAGCACAAAATTCGAATTTAGTTTTTCAGCCATTTTGACAGCCCTACTATCCACTCTGTATGATGCAACTGTTAAGATTAGATTAGTGTATCCTGTGGCGGGGTTTGCAATACAGATGTTGGCATGGCTTTATTCAGTGCTGCCATCTCAGTTGGTTTTAAACTTCGAAGAAGAGTGTAAACCAGGCTGACTAGCAGTATACCGTAATTTTCCCCTCGACCTGCACTTCGCAACAACACAACATTGTTCCTGCACCAGCTTTCAGTATGTTTCATACAACAACGTCTGACATGTTTTGGTTGCACATGGCGTGAGAAAATGACGATTCATAGCAGTCAGACTGAAACGGATTTCCAACCACATATGAATGTGGCTTGAAACAGATTTGTAAAAATCATATTTCACATTATTTTATTTATTTGTCGTTCATACGTAATAAATATGAGCAAATATGATATGCATTTGGACTGAGGGTCTGAACAAAGTGCTTTTGTTCATCTATAAGCGTGTCTCTAAATCTGTCTTTTCTTGCTCTCAGAGTTTGAATGCTAGATTAGAATTGCATTTTGGTTGCCATGGTGATGAAAACGATTTAAAAAGCAGCAACAGAGATTTGTGACACAACAGAACAAAACCAGCATATGCTTCTCAGAAATTTAAAGAGATAGTTTACCCAAAAATGAAGATTCTGTGTTTAATTACTCATGTCATCGTTCCAAACCCATAAGACCTTCGTTCGTCTTCGGAACTCAAATGAAGATATTTTTGATGAAATCCGAGAGCTTTCTTACCCTGCATACAGCAATGCAACTACCACGTTTAAGGCCCAGAAAGGTAGTAAGGAAATTGTTATAATAGTCCATGTGTCATCAGTAGTTTGACCTTAATTTTATGAAGCTACGAGAATACTTTTTGTGTGCAAATAAATAAAAACGAATGACAATTTCTTCTCTTCCATGTCAGTCTTTGATATATATCCATGACAGTACCATGTCCACGATGCATCTTAATTTGTGTTCGGAAGATGAGCGAAGGTCTTTTTGAATTGTCATGAGCTTGAGTAATTTTTGACAGAATTTTCATTTTTGGGTGAACTATCACTTTAAATAATAGACATTTTCTTTAAAGTTGTCTTTTTGACATCATTCATTTGATTTTTGATTGGATCTCCAGCTATCAAACTGACTTCCATTAAAAACACCATCTAACTTTCAAACTTTCAATCAGCTGCTTCACTGAAATCGCATTGGATCATTATTCTCACTTGAGTCGTCATAGCGATGGAACCATACAGCGCCATTAATCATGAATCTCTAATGGCCACTAAGCTGAGGCCTTGTCTCTCCTCCTGCTCAGCAGGAGGCCTGGGCCCACAGTGTCTCTCTGTGTCCAGGAGGGTGGTGGGTGTCTAGGTTGAGGAAGATGAGCTCCTGGAGAGCCGAGTTAGCGAGGTGTAGAGCTGAGCGGCTCTGCAGGAGATGAATGAGATGAAATTAAGTCATTAGTCACATTTATCCATATGGCTCACATTTACCCAAAACTATTTTCACTGGACTGTCTTCAACAGAACTGTTGTAAATGTGCGTAAATGAAGGAAAAACATTCTCACGAGCTACTTGTTTACTTAAAGGGATTGTTCACCCAAAATGAAGGTTCTGGCATAATTTACTCACCATCATGCCATTCCAAACCTGTATGAATTTCTTTGGTGTGGATTTGGAACAACATGATGTTGAGTAAATGACACATTTTTCATTTTTGTTGGCGCTATCTCTTATTCTGTGTCTTATCAATTTTGTGTTTGGTTTCAGAGCCTCATTTTCCGCTGCATATTTGCTGATTTACATGTTCATTTATGTAACATTCTCAAACTCTGCACACAATAGCTATGTTTCCATACAAAGTTACAAATTAACATTATGCGCAAAATTGGAATATCGAATAAAACAACTGCAAATAAAGCACTGTTTCCATCCAGTGAGTTGAAGAAAACATAATCTTCATTTCCTGAACTTGCGCTAAATATCACAAAGAAATTTTTTTTTATTTGCTGCAGTAGGAGAAGGCACTGTATATAATAATTTTTGTATACAATAAATTATGAGCTGCAGAGCGTGCAGGCGAAATGAGGTCATGTTATCTTATTTTCATAGCCTGATGTTTGGGAATGCAAACTCCAATGTTCTGGGAGTTAATTATAACGAAGTACTTTGACGAGACTTTGCTCAAGCATTTTAGAATGACAAAACTAGCACTTCAGATGCTGTGCAATGAGATTGGTCTGTTGGTTGGTCCAGTTTTATGCTGTCCCATTGCAAAGTCACATCTTTTTTTGATCCACATTAAGGAATTTATTCAGCAAAATGTTTTCTTACTGAGAAAACAGAAATTGATCAGACTTAGTTGAGCGCGTAAGTTTTTAATGTGCATTTTTAAAATTGATGTGCATCTTGGTGTTTCCATCCTGTGGTTTTTTTATGCGATATCCCAAAATGCACATGAAAATAGTTGGATGGAACAGCTATTGTTAAAGTATCATAAAATATTACAGTTTAGCTTCTGAAGGTATAGGTTCCATTGTCCCCAAGGCAACAGAGTGCCATGGTAACGAAAGACTCCTTGGAGACCATGTTTGGTGGCTTTGCTTTTCTGTCTGAGATAAACTGTAAATCCCCACAGTCTCTTCGCTGTACTACAAATGTCTTCAAACTCTCAGTAGAGCCCTTGACAAAGTCTCTGCAGGCCAGATCTGCTGCACACAGTATGTTCGAATCAAAATAAACACCCTGACCATGTGAATCGCACCTTATTTTTTTGTACCAGAATATTGTTTACATAAAGCTTGAAAATCAATTTGGAACAGGTATTAAGTTGTATGGAGGTTAAGTTTTTTAATATTCTTTTTACTGAATGCATCTCAACAGCTTTTGTGCTCGCACTCTATGACCTATTATTAGAGTTGACACTAGAGTGGTTTGCTTTGTTATAAAAATTACGCCAAAACAATGATTTTCAGGAAAATAAATGTTTTCACGTTTTGCTTTGAAAGGTTAATTAGAGCACATTTGTGCATTCACTTCTAGCAGCTGCTAATTGTGGTTTAATTGGTCTGGCATGTGCAGCCAATTAAATGTGTTTTGCTACTAGGAATAAGTCTTTAATTGGCAGGACAAACACCTGTGTCAGACGATCTCAGTGGTGAGATTATGCTGAGCTCAGCATCAAAAACAAGAAATATTTGTTTAAACCAAACAAATAAGGTTTTTGGTCTGTCGTTCTTGTGGTAACTGCATGTTCAACAATGCTGCTTCCTATGGAATCAGTGTAGGGTTGGGACTTGAAGGTTGAATTACCCAGAGAGGTATTATGATGATTAGAATTATGATGATATGTTGGATATATTAAAAAGGCAGTTCACCCAGAAATGAAAATTGTCATTTACTCACCCACATGTTGTTCCAAACTCAGACTCTGGTTAATCTTCAAAACACAAATTAAGATATTTTTAATGAAACCTAAGAGGTTTCCCTCCTTGTAACCAAAACCTAGAAGATCCAAAAATGTCATAAAGGTTATCTCAGGTTTCATTAAAAATATCTTAATTTCTGTTTTAAAGCTTATATTCTAAGTGTTATGGGTTTGTAATGACATGAGGGTGAGTGAATGATGACAGAATTTTAATTTTTGGGTGAAGTATTCCTTTAACCCTTTAAGCTCTCAGAGCTCTGATTTGATATAAGCCACAATTGTCATCAATTCCCCTAATCGTATTGGATACAGTACAGAGTATAAAGATGTGTCATGGCTGTCAGGGGGATTATGGGTAGAACTGGGTCAGTAGTGTGAAAGAGGGGAAGCCCATGGAGCAAAAACTTTCAGTATGTTGGTACATATAGAGCAAAGATTTTCTCTCTCTTTCTTCCTCTTTCTTTTCTCATGTTCAGTCCTCTTCCCTCCACTGTTCAACTGTTATCTTTCTAGTGTCTTCTCATTGTTACACACTCTTCATCTCTTCTCATTTTCTTTATCACCAGCCTTGGATTTATTGTTTGCTCCTTGCCTCTGTATTTTCTCTCTCTTGCTCTTTTTTATAAACAATTACTAAGTCTCACACGCAGCCACAAAAACACACACATTCAAACCTACAAACAACATAGTGTTTCTAGGTTAATGGTCAGATATGAATAAATCAAAAGCAAAAGCTCCTCTCATACATACTTCTCCTGTTTTTCACTTTCTCTCGCTCTCTCCCTCTTTTCTTAATGTTATTCTTTTTTTCCACCCTGATTGTTCCCTGCGTGCTTTTACCCTGGCAAAGAGTCTTGCATCAATGCTGAAGGAAAACAAAAATTCACAGCAGCACTGTTTTAAGCAGTCTCAACATATTTTTGATTACTATTCTTAGTCTTTTCGCTACTGTATTCATATTAAATAGAGGACAGAAAATTAAGGGAATAGAGTGGAATACTATCAGAAGTCAGATTTGTGCCTTCATTAATTTATTTATTATGCATTTGGCAGATGCTTTTATCTAAAGCAACTTACACTAATAATATTCATAATATTGCCAGAAGTACTCTTTACTGTGTATATATAGCCTCAAAGATCATATGATTTTCTGGAGGTGATGCTTTATTTACTCTGCCTTATTGTAGAAATGTCTGCAGTAATATCAGTTTCAGTTATTCCTAGGTTTTTCACTAGTAAATACTGTAGAGGACAGAAAATTAAGGGAATTGTGTGGAATCAGGATTGTGAGTCATTTTTAAACCTTCATGATTGCCATGAATCAACAGTTAAACCAAAAAAGCTTTTAATTGTTAATGAAAAAATTAATATTTCTCATCGTATAAAAGCAATTTATCCTTATAGTATATATGATATAGAAACAAAACGGCAGCTTAGTGAATTCAAAACTCTTCTGTGGTCAAATGAAAGACCGGTCGTGTTTAGTGTCTCTGTTGAGGGAGCCTGAGGGTTTCAACAGAATGAAAGATTTAGATTTCAAGCATGTATCTGCCATCTAATGGAGGACATAAAGAGAGAGGGAGGGATGAAATCACTATGGAGAAAGTAAGAAAGAGAGTCATACACAAAATGAGTCTTGCTGGTGTGTTGTTGATTGTGTGTGTGTGTGCAGGGCAGAGGTGTGAGATGATTATTTTATGGTTTTTCGAAGGTTTGTGTAATATTATCACATGTATGATGTATTTGATGGTATGTGTGTTTTCTGGTTAATCAGTCAAAGTTTTAAAGACAGCTTGTGGGCCTTCAGGCAGACACACTACACACAGACACACTTCCACCAGAAGGCTTTTGCATTAATGATGTGACCCAGAATAAGAGGGTGTCTGCCACTAACTTCCAAATTCTGAGACTGCTTGTTTGCCTAAAGTACAGTACTACTGTCAAACCACATCAAATTTTCATAAGTGGCATTACTATCTCAACATTGCAAGCCAACAATGACATCATTAATTTTATCCTGCGAATTACACGTGTAATAATTAAATAAAAAAACGTTCTGGCTGAAATATTGTTTTACAATAAAAATATTCTAATATTCACATTTATTATTATTTCTATTAATAATGTATATTTTTATTGTAGTCTTATTGTATTGCTATTATTGTTGTTGTTATTGTTAATAATAATATATAATTATATACACAGAAGCACACACACATTACACATTTATATTATATATAGTACATATACCACTACAAATAATAATTTTTAAGTTAATAATTTAAAATCATTATATAATTTTTATATTAATAAAATTAGCTAAATGTTTTATTAACTTATGTATTACTTGTGTGTGTGTGTGTATATACAGTGGGTACGGAAAGTATTCAGACCCCCTTAAATTTTTCACTCTGTTATATTGCAGCCATTTGCTAAAATCATTTAATTTTTTTTTCTTCTTCATTAATGTACACACAGCACCCCATATTGACAGAAAAACACAGAATTGTTGACATTTTTGCAGATTTATTAAAAAAGAAAAACTGAAATATCACATGGTCCTAAGTATTCAGACCCTTTGCTGTGACACTCATATATTTAACTCAGGTGCTGTCCATTTCTTCTGATCATCCTTGAGATGGTTCTACACCTTCATTTGAGTCCAGCTGTGTTTGCTTTCTGTACCCACTGTATATATATATTTCACTTTATTAATATTGTTGTTATTATTATGATCACTATTATTATTATTTCTATTATCATTTTATATATTAGATATTATATATCTAATATTATAGATATTATATATTACATATTATATATAGTATTTTATATATCCATTTTATATTAATAAAATTGCCAAAATAACTGCACATAGCCTCAAATGTCATGTGGTTTCCTGGAGGTGTTGCTTCATTTGTCTTATGGAAGAAATGACTGCCATAACTGTGGCATCTTGGCAGAAACTCTGGGCACCATGTAGCAACTGCAGATTTGCGTAAAGGGTGTGTTATTTCCACTGGATTTTCTCAGGCAAAAAGATTCGGACAGGTTTAGAATTATTTTCTTTAAGCAGTAAATTGAACAGAAGATTGAATCTCATATCTCATCAGTCTGTTTGAGTGCATGGCTGCATTAGATGCGTGTGTGTGGCTGCAGGTGACAGGCTGGATTACCTAAACAGCCCTAATGTGTCACCTAATCACCTGCTGAGACTGACACACTCTCCCTCTGTGTGTGTGTGTGTGTTTGAGAGAGAGGAGCGAGGTTTGGTTACGGAACAGTGATAGCACCAGGGTAGGGCTGAAAGAAAGAAATGAGAAAAGATATTTAAAGAGAAAAAGAGAGGTGCAGTGTTATCCTCTAAGCAGCATCCTCGCACTTCTGATATGTTTTTGTGATCTTGATCATAAGAGATGCTTTGGTTTTTTTTTTATTACATTTTTTTGTAAAGAATGGTAGAGTTTGTGCTTCTTCTCGAGTAGCGAAAGGATTCATTTAGTAGAAATAGGTTTTACTGACCAAGAATAAAAAAAAGAGTAAAAAAAAAACTGAGGGAAACCATATCAGACCAATCTAGTGCTAAGGTGGCACCTCTTGACCTTGAGACTCTCTTTCAATATATTTATTTTCCTTTATTTCTCTTTTTTGTACCATGCATCAAACCAGTACCATAGTATTAATAAAAATAATACTAATACACAGTATAAAAATAGAATAAAATAAAATAAAATAAATGTTCATTGATAAATTATCATTAACCAGGCATTCAATGCACTAAAATATGTGCTTAATGCTGTGTGCTAAGGTAAACTGGGTTAACCAGGCATTCAATGCACTAAAATATGTGCTTAATGCTGTGTGCTAAGGTAAACTGGGTTAACCAGGCATTCAATGCACTAAAATATGTGCTTAATGCTGTGTGCTAAGGTAAACTGGGTTAACCAGGCATTCAATGCACTAAAATATGTGCTTAATGCTGTGTGCTAAGGTAAACTGGGTTAACCAGGCATTCAATGCACTAAAATATGTGCTTAATGCTGTGTGCTAAGGTAAACTGGGTTAACCAGGCATTCAATGCACTAAAATATGTGCTTAATGCTGTGTGCTAAGGTAAACTGGGTTAACCAGGCATTCAATGCACTAAAATATGTGCTTAATGCTGTGTGCTAAGGTAAACTGGGTTAACCAGGCATTCAATGCACTAAAATATGTGCTTAATGCTGTGTGCTAAGGTAAACTGGGTTAACCAGGCATTCAATGCACTAAAATATGTGCTTAATGCTGTGTGCTAAGGTAAACTGGGTTAACCAGGCATTCAATGCACTAAAATATGTGCTTAATGCTGTGTGCTAAGGTAAACTGGGTTAACCAGGCATTCAATGCACTAAAATATGTGCTTAATGCTGTGTGCTAAGGTAAACTGGGTTAACCAGGCATTCAATGCACTAAAATATGTGCTTAATGCTGTGTGCTAAGGTAAACTGGGTTAACCAGGCATTCAATGCACTAAAATATGTGCTTAATGCTGTGTGCTAAGGTAAACTGGGTTAACCAGGCATTCAATGCACTAAAATATGTGCTTAATGCTGTGTGCTAAGGGAGATGCTTTGGTTTTTTTTTTATTACATTTTTTTGTAAAGAATGGTAGAGTTTGTGCTTCTTCTCGAGTAGCGAAAGGATTCATTTAGTAGAAATAGGTTTTACTGACCAAGAATAAAAAAAAGAGTAAAAAAAAAACTGAGGGAAACCATATCAGACCAATCTAGTGCTAAGGTGGCACCTCTTGACCTTGAGACTCTCTTTCAATATATTTATTTTCATTTATTTCTCTTTTTTGTACCATGCATCAAACCAGTACCATAGTATTAATAAAAATAATACTAATACACAGTATAAAAATTGAATAAAATAAAATAAAATAAATGTTCATTGATAAATTATCATTAACCAGGCATTCAATGCACTAAAATATGTGCTTAATGCTGTGTGCTAAGGTAAACTGGGTTAACCAGGCATTCAATGCACTAAAATATGTGCTTAATGCTGTGTGCTAAGGTAAACTGGGTTAACCAGGCATTCAATGCATTAAAATAGCTATGTGCTCTAGGTACTATCACATCATTGCCTTTCATTTCAGAACAAACACGCCTCCTTTTTATACAAATTATGCTTAATATAGAATGTTCCTTGTTCACAAAACATTTGCTTGCCAATACTGCACTTTTATCGCCTACAGAAAAAAAGAAAATTACATTTTCTATTGACCATTGCATCAAATGATGGAGAAGAGTGATTTAACAAGGCATATGTCCAGTGTGCTGTAAGTTACTGTTAAACAATACTAAGAATTGTTTGTTTATTTATTTAGGGCATCTTAATACAAATTAATAATTTTACATACTATTATTATATAATCAAAAATATTAATAATATAACTCCTGGTTGTACATACATAGCCTCAAAAATGATGTAGTTTTATTATTTTAACCAGACCGCTTTGCATTGTCAACAGAAAGTTAGTGTTATAAAATGATGATAATTATTAAAATAATATAAAATAATAATAAAATTCATTTACATGTAATATATTTATATTAATTAATAATATAATAGTATAGAATAGAATAGAATATATTTTTTAACATTTACACCATTACCTGATTGCAGTTCCTTTAGTGAAACAGGTGCTTAACGTGGACAGCACATTCATTTTAAGTGAATTCCCCCCAAGACTCTCTTTCTTTCTGTCTCTCTCTCTCTCTCTCTCTCCCTCCCTCTCATTTGTTTTCCCTCTCAGTCCTGTCTTGATCTCCATTTGGTCTGTTTATTGGTCTAATTAGTGATGTTTTTAAGTTTATTCTCTGTAGTGCTAGGGCTCAGGAGAGAACAGAGATACACAAATACAAGTTTATACACTTTATATGATAAATATATGGAAAACAGATAGAAAGAAGTGACACACATACACAAAAAAACAAACGGATAAAGATGAAATGCTCCAATTCGCTCCCCTCAGGCAGATGGTCCCCAAGAGCTCTTACCAAGAAAAAAAATCAGTCTTATCTAATCATGAATACACACAGCGACCCCCCCCCCCCCCCCCACAC